>NC_091432.1:69651858-69830899 GCF_964237555.1 Oryctolagus cuniculus
TCTGGCTAAAAAGCCCATGAGAGCATTTCAGGCATGGAAAGCCAAGGCACTGTGGCAAAAAATGACCTACACGAAAGATCTCTGTAAGTGAGATCCCAGTGGAAAGAAGGGGCCATTGAAGGAGGTACCTTTCTCTGAAAGGAGATGAGAACTTCCACTTTGCTTATGGCCCTGTCTAAACACTGACAGAGTTTGTGAACTCAAGAGGCTTCCAAAGCCTTGGCAGCTCATGACAAGAGCCTTGGGTGATCACTGACATCATAGTAAGAGTGTCGATTGTTAAATCAACAACAGGAGTCACTAGGCACTTACTCCCCATGTAGGACCTCTGTCTATAATGAGTTGTACTATGAGAGTTAATGGTAAAACTTATCTTCAAACAGTTCTTTATACTTTGTGCGTCTGTGTGGGTGCAAACTGTTGAAATTTTTACTTAGTACAGAGTTGCTGTTCTGTATATAAAGATAATTAAAAATGCGTCTTAATAAAGAATGGGACGGGAGAGAGAGTAGGAGGTGAGACAGAAGTGGGAGTGTGGGTTTGGGGGGAAGAACGGCTATATTCCAAAAGCTGTACCTATGAAATTTATATTTATTAAATAAGAGCTTTTTTAAAAAAATCCCTGTACATGAATTTTACCCTGGGGGCTTTTGGATAATACCTCAAATAAACAGGCAATCATCCTCTAAAAAACCTCTAAAATTTAGATGCCATTATATATAACCATATGATTGCTATACTGATATATAAGTTATCAGAAAAAGCAACAAACTTTTTAAAAAGGTTACTACTGTATCAACACAAGTTTTTATTGTTCTCCCCAACTGACCAAATAGTCGGAGATCCATGAACCCATTCAATATGTGGAAAGCATAACTAAAACAACGCTTGGAATACTCTTGTTCTAATAAATCTGAATTATATCCTGTTCCTTCACATCCTAACATAAAAATGGTTTGTTTTAAAACCTGATGGAGACCACAAGAGTTTTTTCCATGTATTGGTTACTTTATCAGCACTGTGTAAGAGGCCAAGAATACAAAAATAAATGACACCAATCCTAATCTCAAGGAACTAAGACTCTAGCAGGAGTCCAGTAACAATATAGCTGATTATCCAATGTGATATTTTGGGTCTAAGAATTGGGGACAGGATGTCCTGGGAACCCAAAGTAGGGGCACCTGGGGTGGTCAAGATTTGGGAACATCAGATGATGCCTAAACTGGAACTGTGAAAGGCAAGTGAGGAAGAAGCTGTAGCAAACAGAGGTAGCAAAATATGTAAGAACTTGGAGACAGGGGCCAGCACTGTGGCATAACGAGTTAAAGTCCCTGCCTGTAATGCCGGCATCCCTTATGGGCACCAGTTCAAGTCCTGGTTGCTCTACTTCCAATCCAACTTCCTGCTAATGGCCTGGGAAAAAAAAGCAGAAGATGGTCTAAGTGTTTGAGGCTCTGCCACCCATGCAGGTGACTCAGATGAAGTTCCTGGCACCTGGCTCCTGCTTGGCTCAGCCCTGACCACTGCAGCCATCTAGGAGGTGAACCAGCTGATGGAAGATCTCTCTCCCTCCCTCTCTCTCTGTAACTCTGACTTAAAAAAAAAAAAAAACAACTAGATGAACAAAGTAGTTTAAGAGAGTTTAAAGTGCAGGGAACATGAAAGCAAAGCACAAGCAGGAAATACTGGCATCTGAAGATGTCAGATAAAAAAGGGAGAAGCTTGTGCTTGTAGAATTTTTTGTTTTTAGATTTATTTATTTATTTATTCATTTGAAAGGCAGAGTAACAGAGAGAGAATGAGAGACAAAGACAGAGAGAGCTTTCATCTCCTGGGTTCACTCCCCAAATAGCTGCAACAGCCAGGACTGGGTGAGGTTATAGCCAGGACCCCATCGCGGATCCCACATGGGTGGTAAGAGGACAAGCACCTGAGCCTTCTGCTGCCTTCCCAGGCATATCAGCAGGAAGCTGGATTGGAAGCAGAGCAGCTGGGAATCAAACTAGCACGCCAGTGTAGGATGCTGGCCCCCTGAAGGATCTTGATCTTGCACTTAACCTCAAAGCTATGAAAAGCAGAGAGAAGGATCGCTCAAGGGGAAATGTGAACACTGAATTGGGGAAGTGGAGAGCACTGGAGATGGAAATCAAGGGACTTCTTTTTTTAAACTTACCTACAGTCAAAGCTTGCATCTGCAACAATCTGAAGACTTTCTAAAGATGACCCATCATTTATATGCAGAAACAAGACCTCTTTTTGGGATCGGACTGAACGAATCCACCCCTAAAGAAGAGAAATATTTCTAAACGTGAACTTAAAACATGTCAACATTTTACACTATATGCACAGAGACTAAATCAAAGTCAAAAAGAGTACTGACAATCCTTCCTCAACTAGTCAACTGTTGTTAGTTTACTCACATGCACACATAATTTTATATGGTTCTTATCATAGTGAGATACACAACCTCGCATTCCACCTTTTATTTATAAAGCTCATCATTTTGAATGGATGTCAAATAAGCCATCAAGTTGATGAGACTAATCTATGTAAACAATCCCCTCAATATTGGCTATTCCAGGTATTTCCTCCTCATGCCCCGTATCCAATTACAAATAACAGGGCTTACATCTTGGCGCCTTTTTCCTTTTATATCCAAGTCCCAAGAGGAAGATTATGTAGTTACAGATTAGAAACATCACCAAAAAAAAAACTCTCAAAAAACTTCACTAGTGGTCATTTAGCCTAGACGTTAAGACACTGGTTAGGACACCAGCATCTTGTACCAGATTGCTTGGATTCAACAGCCGGCTCCAGCTTTTTTTTTTAAGATTTATTTATTTATTTGAAAGTCAGAGTTACCCAGGGAGAGGGAGAGAGATCAATCTTCCATCTGCTGGTTCATTCTCTAGACAGCTACAATGGCCAGAGCTGGGCCAGGTCAAAGCCAAGAGCCAGGAACTTCTTCCAGGTCTCCCATGTGGGTAACAGGGGCCAAAGCATGTGGGCCATCTGCTGATGCTTTTCCCAGGCCATCAGCAGAGAGCTGGATCAGATGTGGAGCAGGCAGTACACAAAAACCCATATGGATATTAGCATTGCAGGCAGTGGCCTTACCTGCTACGCCACACCACCACCCTTCAGCTCCAACTCTTAACTCCAGCCTCCGGACATTCCAGACCCTGGTAGGCAGCAGTGACAGCTCAAGTGATTGGGTCCCTGCTACCTACATGTAAGACCCAGATTGAGTTCCTGGCTCCTGGTTTTGGTCACTTGGCCATTTGCAAGCATTTGGGAAGTGTATCAGCCTGCACATGTGCTCTCTCTCTGCCTCTCAAATAAATGAAAACTAAACAACAAAAAAACCATCACAGTATGAATGCATATTAAGTTGTCAAACAGTCTGAACAGTACAAAAGAGAAGTCTTCAACCAGGACAGCAACACTAAAAACAGCTTTCTCAGATACACCTAACTTAAACTTAACTAGCACAGAAGAGATAAAAATATTCCTCTAGCAGATTCTGAACAAATGTGTAGTGTCCAAGATGTGTAATATAAGTGAATATAGGAGAGTACGCACCACTAAACATGCCTGGGAGAAGCAAGGGATGATCCTATATAGAAAAACCGGATTGATATTGCTTCTTTTGTGTTCCTGCCTAACCTACTGAACATGATTTTTTTTTAAGGTTTTATTTATTTATTTGAGAGATAGAGTGACAGACAGTGAGCGGAAGAGACAGAGAAAAAGGTCTTCCCTCCGCTGGTTCACTCCCCAGATGGCCGCAACAGCTGAAGCTGTGCTGATCTGAAGCCAGGAGCTTCTTTCCGGTGTCCCATGAGGGTGCAGGGGCTCAAGCACTCAGGCCATCTTCTACTGCTTTCTCAGGCCATAGCAGAGAGCTGGATCAGAAGTGCAGCAGCTTGGAATAGAACCGATGCCCATATGGGATGCCAGCACTGCAGGTGGAGGATTAACCTACTGCACCACGGCACCGGCCCCTGACATGATTATTTAAGTGCTTCTGCCACTCATTTACACATGCATAGTGCTTCAGGGGGAAGAATGTAACTTTATTTGCCCTGAAGTGCACTGACAGGTACCCTGTTTTTCAATGACATATCTACCAATACCTACCAGGTATTGAACATGTACTATTTAGCACACATTTTCCTACCTTCATATACTACCTCATTTCCTTCTCAGGATAGCTTTAAGGATTTTCATTATTGCCATTCTACAAGTGAGTCTCACAGAAATTATATACCTTGCAGAAAGTCACACATCTGATGGTGGTGGGTCGAGTATACATTTGAAGCCAAGTCAATTTGACTAGAAAATCCTGGATCTTTGGACATATAAACTGAAGAAGAACGTGTAAATTGCCTTGGTCTCAAGTACAAATACTTCAACTCACCACATTTCAGCAAAGGTACCTGTGTTTTGATCATGCTCTATCAACATTAATTTCCAAATATTCTCTTATTTTTACTTAAAGAAGTAGCATTTACTGGGGCCGGTGCTGTGGCGCAGCGGGTTAATGCCCTGGCCTGAAGTGCTGGCATCCCATATGGGTACCAGTTCGAGTCCTGGCTGCTCCACTTCCTATCCAGCTCTCTGCTATGGCCTGGGAAAATAGTAGAAGATGGCCCAAGTCCTTGGGCCCCTGCACCCACGTGGGAGACCCCGAAGAAGCTCCTGGCTCCTGGCTTCAGATCAGTGCACTCTAGCCACTGCAGCCAACTGGGGAGTGAACCAGCAAATGGAAGACATCTCTCTCTCTCACTCTCTCTGCCTCTCCTCTCTCTGTGTAACTCTGACTTTCAAATAAATAATCTTTAAAAAAAAAAAGTAGCATTTACTGAGCACTTTTTAATGTACTTTTGTTCTAAGCTATTTATAAATACTATGCTACTTAATCCTCATAAGAATCTAATGAAGTAGTAATTATTGTCATTTTAGAAATGAAGAAGCATATTTAGACACGTGAGGAAGATAGTCCAGGTCACATTTACTGAGTCCAGCTGGGAGTCGAATACAGTTTTTACTATGAGTTCCTGACCTCATCAACAGACTTTCCTGGATTGCTATCTTCACCCCATGCCCAGTTCCTCTGCCACTGGAAAACACCTTCGTGCCATTTCCACTGCATCCTAGGGGACAGCTCCTTCAGGACTCAGCTGATATGTCACTTCATGACCTCCTTACACAGCTAAGGAATTGCTAGTTTTCTCTTATCTCCTCCTCTATACCACTAACAAGAATCACACTGCTCCCAACTGTCTTAACCACAGCAGCACTGTCCAACAGAAACACAATGTGAGCTACTCATGTAATTTTAACGTTCTTAGTGGTCACATTAAAAGCAAAAAGAAATATGTGAAATTAATAATGTATTTTACTTAACTCACTATACCCAAAATATTATCAATATGCAATCAACAGAGAAATATATGGAGATATTTTTCATTCCTTCTTGCTCTTCAAAGTGCTACAGGGGTGGCTCAGGATGGCTGCACTCATATTGGAGAGCCTGGTTTGCATCTCAGGTCCTTTACTTTTGATACAGCATCCCGCTAATGCACACCCTCTCTCTAACAGAAGATGGACGGCTGAAGTACTTGGGTCTCTGCCACCCCCGTGAAAATATGGATTCAGTTCCAGGCTCTTGGCATTGGCCTGACCCAGCCCTGGCTGTTGTGGGCATCTGAAAAATCACTCTCTCCCTAATAAAATGGGAATAAAAATTAAAATAAAAAAAAAACCCTATTTGGTATGTATTTTACACTTACAGCCTATCTCTGTTGATACAAGCCACATTTCAAGTGCTCAGAGCCACAAGTGGCTGGTAGCTATCACCTCAGACTGCAGAGCAATAAACTGCCTCTAATTCAGGCAGTAGCTTCTTTTTATCTTTGAATCCTCTCTTGATTTGCAAACAAAAGCTACCATCAATACATGCTAAATTAATAGGTTAAATCCAAAAAAAAGTTTTGATTTGGATTACCCGAAGAATATGAAACTCAGAGAAATGCAGAGGGGCAAGCAGGTTGGCCCTACTGCTGAACAGCAAGGATAGGTGAAGATAACAAAGGAACCATGTCAGTGTGTTTCAGCAAGCTGACGAGAAACAGTCAACCACCTGGCCTAACCTGTGCCTGTAAGGAGTCTTCCATATGGAGTTGCTGCAAATAATGTCGTTAGTAAGAGAAACAATAACCGCTAACGTTTATAGTCGGTGGGCCACTGGTCTAGATATCTCATACCCTTTATCTTAATAGTCAGGACTCCTTGATGCCATGATGTAGGGACCATAATTACCAATTTACATAAGAGGAAACTGTGATTTAGAGCACATAGGTGACATGCTCATAATTAATTTGTCTTCACAAGCGGCAGATTTAAACCTAGGCAACTTGACCCCAGAGCTCTAAAACTGCTTTACTCTGTAGAGTTGTCGCTTTGCTGGTAGAGCTTCGACCTGGGATGCCAGCATCCTCTATAGGCTCTGGTTGGTGTCCCAGCTGCTCCACTTCTGACCCAGCTCCCTGGTAAAGGCCTGGGGAAGCAGAGGAAGATGACCTAAATGTTTAGGCCCCTGCCACCCAGGTGGGAGACCCCAATGAAGCACCTGGTTTCCGGCTTCTGCCTGGCCCAGCGCCGGCCCTTGCGGCCATCTAAGGGGTGAACCACAAGAAGACAGATCTCTCTCTCTCTCGTCTTTCCCTCTCTGTAACTGTTTCAAAAAATAAATACATAAATTAGAAAAAAAAAAAAAAAACCCTGCCATACTCGTTCTCCTAATTCATTAAACACAAATGACATGCAAAGCCCCCTTTGAGGCACTTAGCGAGCTAAAAGCTGAACTGGAGGCACAGTTTAAATTGTCAGTCATGTGCAAGAAGGAAGACAGGTTCACGGAGAATTAAAGACACAGAAAATGGGCTTGTTCATTTACATTTTTTTCTAGACAAGAAGTCTGCGGGTCATGCGCCGGTATCAGGAAAGCAAAGTCCTAGCATTTTAATCGGGAGAGTAATGGGACCCAAGGAAAGGGTTCCGCGTGCCTCCACGCCGTGCCTCCATTTCCTAATTTCTGCCTGTCGGTCCTTCTGTCTAACCCGGCCAGTGCAAAGCAAAGCTAATGCGGATGTGTCATACAAGTCCCTAAAAGGACGCCCCCGCTTCCCGTACACCCACCTGGACCTTAACGCGCTCCCCACTCGTGTGCTGGGCCCTCAGTGCGTCCCGCACGCTCAATCTGCCGGAGGGTTTGTGCCTCGGGCAGGGAGCCGAGGAAAAGAAGCGCAGGGCTCGGAGCAGGCACCCGGTCCGCAGCATCGTGGGGCCGCCCCTGTCCTGGGGGCCTCCCTGGTCGGCTGCTCCCCTCTTCGCCGCCGCTACCCCGCCTTCGGGCGCTCTAGAGCCCTCGGCTACGCTTTCTCCTTCCGAGCCCCCACAGAGCCTCTCCTCGGCTTTCCTTTTCCCAACAGGGCGGAAAACACAGCACAGCCGGCAATGACAAGACACCACGCGCTGACGGCCGCACAGGGTTCCACGGTCCCGCACTAATTCTAAACTACGCCCCCAACACACGCAGCACCGCGCCCCGCCCCTACGTCACCACGCCAACGCCGTTACGTCATCGCGCTACGAGGAGACTAAAAGAGAGCATGCGTATTTGTGTTCCCGTGCCCAGGAAGCAGGCTAGCTGCTGTGTGGAGGAGGAGGGGCAGAGGAAGAGGCGTGGCCAGGAGTTGGGGAGAGGCGGAGCTAGGGCACCTGCTCGTCGGAAGGGCCACCTCAGCGGTTGCTTAGGAGCACAAGTTGGGAGGGTTCTTCATTTCGGACGTGTCGAGTGAAGGCTGAGGGACACTGACAGGCGAGGAATGACTGATGGAGAGGAAAAGCGTTCAGGAGAAGCTTGGGTGTTGACAGGATCAGCTGAGACTATCAGTCGTTCTGGAAAAACCAGCCATAGCCCCAGCTCAAGTCACACCTGTACAGTATCAGACATCTAAACAGTTGCATAAAAAGGGATCCGTTGCCTGACAGCCCTTAAGGTGGGGCGTCAAAGACGGCTTCCTGCAGAAGGTAGTTCTCTGTCAGATAAGGGGAACTGAAGAGACCCTGAATGTGGGAGTCAGAGAGGGCATGGTCGTGTGAAGATGTTGGAGACTCGGGAATGCCCCGTGCTGTCTGCAGAATCTTCAAGCCTCTTTCCCGCGCTCCCTCATTCTCTCACCTCTCTTTTTGTCAACAGTTACCTGTTTTGTTTGATGCAGAAAATATGACCCTTTTATATGAGTTTACATTGAAATTTATAAAAAACTTTCTGTAACAATGACAATCATGAAAAGTTTTCTAAAATAATAAAAGGTAAAAGTGAGAGCTAATTACTTACAGTTGCCTCCATTATTTTGTCCATTTTACAGGTAAGAGAAATTAGGCACAGAAAGCTTAAATGATCTGTTCAATGATACAAGTGTGAGACTAAAACTCATAATTTACATTTACATACATAATTTACATATATATATATAACTTACATATATATATGTAATGCAACACAGCAATGAAGAAGCTACTTGAGATGCCCAAATGGGAGTGACAGGGTTTGAGTCCTGGCTTCCGATCCAGCTTCCTGTGAATACACACCCTGGGAGGCAGCAGCAGGTGATGGCTCAAGTATTTCCATCCCTGTTCACCACACAGAAGACCTGGTTGGAGTTCCAAGGCCCTTGGTTTTGACCTGGACCAGCCATAGCTGTTGCAGGCATTTTGGAGTGAACCCATGAATGGGCTATTTCTCTCTTTTAAATAAATAAAAAATTTAAAATAAATAATCCCAGCATTTCTGGCTCTGTGCCCTAAACTATTTTGTTATACACTATCTCAAGGTGGAAAATTAAATCATGGTCTTTTCATCAAGGAGCTCATGATCTAGAAAGAGAGAGGCAGAAAAAGTTCATTGCTATATAAACCAGTAAGTACATATGCAGACGTAATAGCCAGGTGGAGTGGTAGTTTAGAGAAGGTGATAATTTAGCTGAGTGTTTGAAGAGGATCACAACTTTGCCAGGTGGGGATATAAGAAAATTTTTGCCAGAAAGTAGGCAGGAAAGTTTACTAGGAAGGCAAATGTCTTGAAGAATTGTAAAAATATCCCAAAACATACTAGAAAATATCTCCTGTGAAAATACTTGAGCACATTTTTAAATTTTTTTAAAAAATATAGTCATTTTATTTTAATGGCAAATACATATATGGAGAGAAGTATCTTCCATCTACTGGTTTGCTCCTCAAATTGTTGCAGAAGCCAGGGCTGGTCTCAGGCGAAGCTGGGAGCCCAAAACTCAGTCCAGCTCACCCATGTGGGTGGCAGGGACCTAAATACTGGAGCCATCATCTGCCGCCTCCCCAGTCACATTAGAAGGAAACTGGAATTGAAGGCAGAGTCAGGGCTTGAACCCAGGTATGAGGATCTCCCAAGTGGTGTCTTAATGCTGTGCCAAACATCAGGCCCTTCTTGAAACTTGAGAAGGGAAAAATAGAAACTTCCACCCAAATGCCTTCACAATAATGCAGCAATAGAACTTCAAGGAAAAAAATACTATGCCTTTTGGGAGTTGGTTGCAAAATCTGGACAAGACAGACTGGAGTCCACAACAAGGACATGCAGCTCAGTGCAAATCTCCTCTTTGTCTATGTACTCAGTCTATAAGGTCAACAATAACCAACTGATTCACTTCCTACCCAGCTACCCAGGCCATTTATACATCTTTCTTTTTTAAAAATAATTAATTAATTAATTAATTAGAAAGGTAGAGTTATAGAGGCAGAGGCACAGAGAACCATCCGCTGGTTCACTCCCGAGATGGCCACAACAGCAAGAGCTGGGCTGATTCAAAGCCAGGAGCCAGGAGCTTCCTCCAGATCTTCCATGTGGGAAGATCCTGGTTTCCCAGGCCACAGCAGAGAGCTGGATAGGAAAAGGAGCAGCCAGGACTCGAACCATATGTGATGCCGGCACTGCAGGTGGCGGCTTTACCTGCTACACCACAGCCCTGGCCCCATCTTTCTTTCTTTATTCCTCCTCTTTCTCACCCTAATGGATGATATGCATTTGAAGAATTGAGGTCTGAATCTTCAAGAGTGATGATCCTGACTTTCTATACCCTCTCAACTACTTCTGGTTTAAGCCAAGGGGTTCTTTTCTTTTTTTTTAAAGATGGGTTCATTTTGGTGAAAACTTTTTTTTTTTAAGATATGTGATTTATTTGAAAGGCAGAGTTAGAGAGGGACACACACATCTCAGAGAGGGAGACAGAGAGAAAGGGAGAGAGAATGTCTTCCATCCACTGGCTTACTCCCCAAATAGCTACAACTGCCACACCTGGGCCAAGCCAAAGCTGGGAGCTTGGATTTCCATCCTGGTCGCCTATGTTGGTACAGGGGCCCAAGAACATTTTCTTCTGTTTTCCCAGGCATTATCAGGGAGCTGGGTCAGAAGTGGAGCAGCTGGGACTCCAATTAGAACCCATACGGAAAGCCAGCATTCCAAGCAGTGGCTTAACCTGCTGTGCCAAAACACCGGTCCAAAGGCTTATTTTCTAAGCAGTAGACCACTGCCCAGGAGTAGGCCAAAGGCAAGGGAAACCAGTGAAACTGAAAATTAGCAATGATTGATTTAAAATGAAAGGTGACTGTAGTATTTATGCTTCCAGTGCTGAGTCAAATCATAGTGGTGTCATACTATACCAAATCATATTATCTCGTATACTTTTGTTTTCAATGTTGGCTTGACATTTCGTCTTTAGATTCATCACCCCCAGAAAATAGTCAGAATGATGCTTCCAAAATGGATATACTACCACATCATTGGATATAACAGCTAGGTTTCAGAAACTCTCCACACATTGGCTCATTTGATCATCACAACAGCCCTCTGGAGCAGGGTTAGTAGCATCATCCCATTTGCAAGGGATGGTCAGAGGTATTTCCTAGCTGTATCAAGTTACCTGGCAGTCTGTTTCCAGTGTCTGTGCTCCTACATTTCTTTTTTTTAAGATTTATTTATTTGAAAGGCAGATTTATTTATTTGAGAGGCAGAGGCAGAGAGAGAAAGGTCGTCCATCCACTGGTTCACTCCCCAAGTAGCCGCAATGGCCGGAGCTGGGCTGATCTGAAGCCAGGAGCCAGGAGCTTCTTCCAGGTCTCCCACACGGGTGCAGGGGCCCAAGGACTTGGGCCATCTTCTACTGCTTTCCCAGGCCATAGCAGAGAGCTGGACTGGAAGTAGAGCAGCTGGGACTAGAATCGGTGCCCATATGGGATGCCAGCACTGCAGGTAGTGGCTTTACCTGCCACGCCACAGCGCCAGCCCTTCCTACATTCTTAATCTAGTGATGAAACAACCCTTGAATGGTGCCCGCTATGAGATAAAAACAACCTGCCTTTGGTAGCATGCCTACCAGGCTCTCTTTGATCCATAGAGCTCCCTGAAATGCTCTGGAGCTAGGAACAGAAGGAAAAGGTCCCTGCTGTTTGCCTCTTTGATATCTCATGTGTGTGCAGTGAACAGGGTTGACATTATTCATTAGCTTTAGGGACAGTTCTCATCAGTTTCTGCATGGCAGGTTTCAGCTTGCTCCAAAAAATTTCTTGTAATTTCCCCTCTTGTTCTATTTTTATTTTTATTTTTATTTTTGACAGGCAGAGTGGGCAGTGAGAGAGAGAGAGAGAGAGAGAGAGAGGGGTCTTCCTTTTGCCGTTGGTTCACCCTCCAATGGCCGCCGCGGCCGCTGCACCGCGCTGATCTGATGGCAGGAGCCAGGTACTTCTCCTGGTCTCCCATGGGGTGCAGGGCCCATGCACTTGGGCCATCCTCCACTGCACTCCCTGGCCACAGCAGAGAGCTGGCCTGGAAGAGGGGCAACTGGGACAGAATCCGGTGCCCCAACCAGGACTAGAACCCAGTGTGCCGGCGCTGCAAGACGGAGGATTAGCCTAGTGAGCCGCAGCGCCAGCCTCCCCTCTTGTTCTAAATAAATACTTATTGTAATATTTATAATTTTGTGTTCTTTAAAAATTATTTATATAGTTTTATTTTATTTGAAAGAGAGATAGAGAGTGCTCTTTTGTTCACTACTTCACTCCCCAAATGCTTGCAACAGCCAGGGATGGACCAGGTTAAAACTAGGAGCCCTGGGACCTGCGCTGTGGCGCAGTAGGTTAATCCTCTGCCTGTGATGCTGGCATCCCATATGGGTGCTGGTTTGTGTCCTGGCTGCTCCACTTCCAGTCCAGCTCTCTGCTATGGCCTGGAAAAGCAATGGAAGATGGCCCAAGAGCTTGGGCCCCTGCACTGGTGTGGGAGATCCAGAAAAAGCTCCAGATCGGCCCAGCTTCAGCCATCATGGCCATTTGGGGAGTGAACCAGCGGATGGAAGACCTTTCTCTCTGTCTCTCCCTCTCACTGTAGCTCTATCTCTCAAATAAATAAATAAAAATCTTATAAAAAGTAATAGATCCAAAAGTCCAACTTCAGTGCAGGTCTCCCACATGGGTGGGAAGGACCCAGGTACTTGAGCGATCACCTGCTGCTTCCCAGGGTGTGCGTTAGCAGCTTGAGGAGCAGGACTGGAACCAGGTACTCTGATACAGAATGTGGACATTCTAACCAGCACCTTAACCTCTTGTCAAACACCCCCTCCCCCAAGCTCTCTTAAGCCAAGTTTTCCATCTGTGGTCTTGAGGTAGTCTTGCATATTTAGATAGCAAAGCCATAATTACGATTCACAATATTAATTTAGTGAGTTTTGAGCAACAGAATAGAGAGGAATTTTTAAAACCCATGTGTATCTTTGGTAATCTCGGTTGTTATGGAAAACATAGAATGTACTTCTATAGCTAGGTGAGAAAAAGTTTGAAAATCATAGCCCTGAGCCCTATCATGTTGGTCCAATGGAGAAAACTTGGCTGCTGCTTAAGTTTCCTAGTCTGCCCCTAAGAAGGGTGTGGTTAGTCCTGGGAACAGATGCTTCCTGGAAATTCAGAGAGTCATTTAATATTTTCTCTAAACTTTTTTGGCAATTTTTCTAAAATTATTTTTTATTTGTTTAAAAGGGAGAGAGCGCACAAGAGAAAGCACTCTAATCTACTGGTTTACTCAAATGGCTGCAACAACCAGGAGTCTGGAACTTGGTCTGGGTTTCCCACATGGATGGCAAGGACCCAAGTAATGGAGCCATCCCCTGGGAGGTGAACATTAGCAGGAAGCTAGAACTGGGAGTGGAGGTGAGACTCAAACCTAGGTACTCTCGTATTGTTTGCGGGCATCACCAGCAACAACTTAACTGCTGCACCAAGGGCACGCCCCCTCTGAAAAATCAAGACAATCATCACTATTATGATGAAAACAACAGACTAATATAAGTATAAATTTTAGACATCAGTAAATGGTATAAAATAAAAATTAAAACCCCTCTATCTCCCTACTGCTATGTACCATCCTACTATTCATCTTTACATGAATTTTCTAGACATACAAAATATATGTATGTGTGTATATACATATGAGAGTATGCCAAAAAGTACATGGAAAATGCATATTATGAAATAAATATTCATGAATTTCAGGGATTTTTTTACACCAACATAAACTTATTTTTTAATTCAATTTTGTATAAACTTTTTGAAGTAATCGTGTAGGTATATATATATACACATGCAATTAAATATAATGTGCTTATTTTGCACTTTTTTGCTTAGTGTTTTTTAAAGATCTATCCACAAAATATGGAACACATATATTACTTATCATAGAAGCATGATATTCTACTATACAAATAAACTATACTTAACCATTTTCCTTCCTGTGAATATGTAAGTGGTTTTCAATTTCTTGCTGTTGCTATCTGCACTGAACGTGTTATACATACACAGCTTATAAATCAGGAAAAATCTGGTAAAGAAGCCCAATTTATTTCTGAAATTTTTAAAGTTTTTTTAAATTTTTATTTGAAAGACAGAGTAAGAGAAGTAGAGACAGAGAGAGAGGTCTTTCATCCGCTAGTTTACTCACCAGATGGCCACAATGGCCAGAGCTGTGCTGATCCAAAGCCAGGAACCAGGAGCTTCCTCCAGGTCTCCCATGTGGGTGCAGGGGCCCAAGGACTTGGGCCATCTTCTACTGCTATCCCAAGCCATAGCAGAGAGCTGGATCAGATCAGGAGAAGCCAGGACTAGAACCAGTGCCCATATAGAATGCTGGCACTTTAGGCCAGGGGTTTAACCTTCTGCGCCACAGTGCCGGCCCCAGAAGACCAATTTAAAACTAAAAGTTTATTCTAAAAATATCTTTAGTGTTATCTTATATATATAAAATCACTCTGCTCATCTCCATTTTGAGACCATAACCTTGCCCACTGTGGTTTTAGTAATCATAGAACTTCTTACATGTTTGGCACAGGTCTAGAAATTTTAGAAGATAGATTTCTGCAATGTCCTGAGACCATCCCACAGATTAAATAAAGCATACTCTAGGAGTGCTCAAAGTTTTTTTTTTTTTTTTTTTAAATCACCCTTTAAAGTTTAAATTCAGTAGTGATTTTCTTCATAGTTTTACCTTGTAAGCACTATAGTCTAGACACTACAAATTTTTTCAATAGTTTGGGTGTTTTTTAAATTTATTTGACAGAGTTATACAGAGAGAGAGAGACAGAGAGAAAGGTCTTCCTTCCGTTGGTTCACCCCCCACATGGCCGCTACGGCCGGCGCTGCACCGATCCAAAGCCAGGAGCCAGGTGTTTCCTCCTGGTCTCCCATGCGGGTGCAGGGCCCAAGCACTTGGGCCATCTTCCACTGCCTTCCCGGCCCACAGCAGAGAGCTGGACTGGAAGAGGAGCAACCAAGACTAGAACTCCGTGCCCATATAGGATGCCGGCGCCGCAGGTGGAGGATTAACCAAGTGAGCCACAGTGCCAGCCCCTAGACACTACAATTTTGTTTTACTAAACAGAATGCTACAGATTCTGATTTTGTGCAATTAATTCTGGATTTTGATACTTGTTAATGGGCTGGCTCATTGGTAATGTCTGCATTTCCTAATATGGGGTTGAATGTAAATTGTAACATCCTCTCTGCACATAGGTTAATGTATGAAGGATACCAATTTTTATACCTTATTTGGGGTCACTTGGCATAAAATAATTCCCTGGGTTTTGACAACAGGAGGGTTTAAAATAATTTTCTAGTGGTTCATACCAGAGAAATACATACAATACGAGTGTGTAGTTAATGGGTATTTATCAAACAAACACCTGTGCAACCACATCCAGATCAAGGAAGAGAATGCAGCTGATGCTTCTCTCTGGCTCCCTCTTCTTGCCCTTTGCAACTACACCTTCCCTGCCTCCAAAGGTAGCTCCTCCCCAGGCCTTCTGAGTAATCATTTTTTTATGGTTTTGCCTCCTAAGTAGTGTAGTCTAGACATTGTAATATTGTTTCACTTGTTTCTGAATTTTATATAAACAGAACCACACAGTATGTACTGTTCTACATCATTTCTGTTGCTCAATATTATTTTCGTGAGAATTATGAGAATACTTCAGAAAGTTTGTAAAAGTAGAATTAAAAATAAGTTTTATTTTGATGAAGAACATTTTTGAAATCCATACATATAAGGGGGTCTTCAAAAACATCATGGAAAATATGTGTTATTAGAAACCACACACAGATCTAAAATTTTTTATGCCAAAATAAACACTTATTAATTCCAATTTTAAAAATTTACTTAATTGAAAGAGAGAGACAGAGACAGATAGAGAAGGGTCTTCCTTCTGCTGGTTCACTCCGCAAATGCTCACAATATCTGGGTCTATTTACAAATATTTTTCAGTGTGATTAACCTGCAAAACTTCATATCAGAAAACCAGATACCTCAACAAAGAAAAACCACGTATCACACGCATAAAACCTGAGCTGCTGCTCCTCTTGTGGTCGTATTTTGTTCTGAGTTGCACAGAGCTGCAAGACTGACTTTTCTTCACTGCACACAGCTCCATATTAAACAACCCATGAGAAAGTGTCTTTACTAACATTCCCACACATTCCCACGCATTTTTCATTGATGAGGTGAGACTGAAAATGCAGCACAATTTTTTTTTTCTGCCAAGGTCACCAAAGGTGTAACATATGAAGCAGAAGTTTCAGAAATGGTAAACTCCTCAAGCACTCAGATGTTTTTATCAGGGAGCACCACTTTATCCCTGACATAGTTTATTGCTACAAATAAAAAGCAGGTTGACCTTTGGTTAGTTTTATTATGCTTTGTAAAATTTTACATGATCTGGTCCCCTCTGATTGCATGTACCTCCAACAATTCACTCCCCTACGCTTGGTATCCACTGCTGTTTGGCAGAGTATTTTCTATAAAATTGTGGGGAAGGCTGTCTGACTTAAGGAAGTTCCCTGGCGCTCCTGGTGGATAACTATGCTCTGGCATAGGGTCAGTTCTCTCTCATAGTGTCATGAAAAGATGAAGGATGTATTTGGAAAAGAACAGGCTCTGCCTAAAAATCTGTGGGATTTTTTTTTAAGATTTATTTGAGAGTCAGAGAGAGAGAGAGAGAGAGAGAGAAAGAATCTTCCATCTGCTGTTTCATTCCCCTAATGGCTGCAACAGCTAGGGCTGACCAGGCTGATACCAGGAACCAAGAGCTTCTTCAGGGTCTCCCACATGGGTACAGGGGCCCAAGGATTTGGGTCATCTTCTGCTGCCTTCCCAGGCACATTAGCAGGGAGCTGGATCAGAAGTGGAGCAGTCAGGACTTGAACTGGCACCCATATGGAATGTCAGCACTGCAGGTGGTGGCTTTATCCACTAAGCCACAATGCCAGCCCTAACCTGGGCATTCTAAACCTGAATAAGTTCTGCCCTGTGACGAAGAAGAATTTGTACGGAGGTTTTCCTGGAACTACACAGCCATCAGCATCCAGCCCTGGTCTAAAACTCATGATAGATATCTAAACACTTAAAACCCAAAAATGAGATGATCTTATGCCAATAACTCTATAAACTTGTTCCAACTTTCCTGCAGAAGAGGCTTGTGAAAGGTGTGTTGGAACAAGGGTGGCAAGCGATTCACTAACATACTACATAAACAGTAACGCTAAAAAGTCAGAAACCTGGAGTTTCCTTTACTAGACTTAGGCCCACCAATCCCTACGAACAGCAGTTAGGAAGATTCACTGATGATGCGGATCTTGCTGAAAAATGATTCAACCGCCTTTTCTCAAGTTCTACTTCCAGAATCATGTACATCAACAGATACACACATGTAAAATTTTTATTTTCTATATATCAAGTTAAGCAATTTGGTATCCCTTACCAAACTGTGTGTGACATATATTCATATATATATATATGAATATGACTGATATGTGCATATATGCACATATAAATGTATTTATCATAAATTATACTGAAAGACTCATTGACTCAGCAGCACCTGTTTTTGTAACATTTCACTGCAAAAGTTGTGCAGTTGGTTTATTTCCCTAGAGACTGCTTTTGGCAGCCTCCAGGGTGGCCCCAGTGATTCTCGGCTCTGGGCCTCTATATCTTTGTGTGGTCGTCTATGGTAGACACAGGATTAGTTCAGGTAACAGAAGAAGATGGCAGCTTTGGTGGTGCGGGAGTTCTGAGGGCAACTCATAACAGACATTGTGCCTTGTGCTTTCCTCTCTTAGATCGCTTGCTCTGGGGGATGGCAGGTCCCATATTATAAAGACACCCAACATGACAGTGACACTTGTGGGGCATTTTGCTGGTGGTCAGCACCACCTCACCACACATGTGACTGAGCCATCGCAGCAGCAGGTCCTCTGACACCAGTCAAGCCTTCTGGTTACTACAGCACCAAGTGAGATCCTGTCTGTAAGCTCCTGAGCCAGAATCACCAAGCCAAGCCATTCTGAAACATCTCACTCATAGATGCTGTGAGGGTAATGAATATGTACAGCTGTTTCAATGCGGAAGTTTGGGGGGTAATTCCTAAGACAGCAGTAGATAACCCATGCATTGGTTGAATGTATCTCTCTTTCACTTCCGGTAAGCACACTGGTCTTTGCTAGGATTTGAGTATTTGACCCACAGATTCATGCAGAAGCTTCAACCCCAAGGTCATAAATGAATGTTACGAGGAGAGTTAAAAACTTACTAACTATGGGAGTTATAGATCAGGCCTTGGGAAGTGATTAGAATGGATTAGATTAGTAGGATGAAGCCCCCATAATTGAATCCTGTTGATTTTGTAAGGAGTTGTAGACATAGACAGCCACTCCCCCTCCCACTCCCTAATTCTTGTCACAGGATGCTTTGTATGGCCTCAGGACCCTGACAACAAGCACATCGTTACCAGAGGCTGAACCGACAGCGTGCTCCTGATCTTGGACCTGGAACTTTCAGAACCATGAGCAAGAATAAAACTCTTTTCTTTATAAAGTTAGGCTGTCTTAAGTATAGTAATGAAAAGCTGACTCACTCAGTCCTCACTGCTTTTCTCCACCTTCGTCCCCAGGATAAGAAACACTCTTGTTAATCATATTGGCTCATGATGGTAGAAAAGGCATGAGAGGGGCCGGCGCCGCGGCTCACTAGGCTAATCCTCCACCTAGCGGCGCCGGCACACCGGGTTCTAGTCCCGGTTGGGGCGCCGGATTCTGTCCCGGTTGCCCCTCTTCCAGGCCAGCTCTCTGCTGTGGCCAGGGAGTGCAGTGGAGGATGGCCCAGGTGCTTGGGCCCTGCACCCCATGGGAGACCAGGAAAAGCACCTGGCTCCTGGCTCCTGCCATCGGATCAGCGCGGTGCGCTGGCCGCAGCGCGCTGGCCGCGGCGGCCATTGGAGGGTGAACCAACGGCAAAGGAAGACCTTTCTCTCTGTCTCTCTCTCTTACTATCCACTCTGCCTGTCAAAAAAAAAAAAAAGGTATGAGAGGGAGAGATAAATATGAATTCCTGGAGACTTTTCCTGGAACAGTTAATCAGAATTCCTTAAAATTCAGATATACTTGGTTGGGGAATAAAATCATTTTCTCTTTAACCTCTGAGAATCAATGATATTAATACATAGCTGGAAAATGTTTAAAGGCCCCCCACATAGAACCCAGTTACATCACAGACTATTCTGACAGTGTGAGCACACTCACTGCTGGAAGCATAGGGGCTTGCCTTTAAAACTGGAGTTCCAGAGTGGGCTTTTCACCTAGTAGTTAAGATGATTAGGATGCCTGTGTTTGGGTTCAAGTCCGTCCTTTGGCTTCTGAATCAGCTTTCTGCTAATATAAACGCTGGGAGGCAGCAGGAGATGGTTCAAATAGTGGCATCCCTGCCAGCCATGTAGAGACCTAGATGGATTTCCCAGCCCCCAGCTTTGGTTTTGATCCAGCCCTAGCTCAAATAAATAAGTCAATTCTTTTTTAAATGTATGAATTTTTCAAACATATAATACATAAACCTCTAAGAAAGTATAAATGCTATGTACTTAAAAACAAATATTTAAAAAACTTAAAAAGTACTTATTGGACACTATGGAGATTATTAAGACATCAACTCATTAGTATTCACATCAGCAAATAATAAAGAAATAAGCAGTTATTTTGCCTTTCCTCAACTATGCCTTAGGGTAACTAAATAGTTCATAAGGGGAAAGTAATCTATATTGAAGAAATTCAACTAATGCAAAGAGAATGATGGAAGTAGAAAATCACCACTTAATAATTTAACATCCTAAGCAATAGTTACCAATGGATGATAAAACCATTACAATAAATATTGACAGGAAATTTTATAAGGAATAGATCACACAGACACCTCTGAAATCATCGTTTAATCTTAACCACTAAACGTCTGACAAATGAGATGTTATATATCACCTAATGTGACATAGTAGGAAATACTTAGTATACTATGTGATGTATTCTTTTTTTGTTTAAAGATTTATTTTATTTATTTGAAAGATAGAGTTACAGAGAGAGGTAGAGACAGAGAGAGAGGTCTTCCATCCACTGGTTCACTACCCAGATGGCCGCAATGGGCAGAGCCGCACCGGAGCCAGGGGCATCCTCCTGGTCTTCCACACGGGTGCAGGGGCCCAAGGACCTAGGCCGTCCTCTACTGCCTTCCCAGGCCATAGCAGAGAGCTGGATCAGAAGAGGAGCAGCTGGGGCTAGAACCGGTGCCCATATAGGATGCCAGTGCTGCAGGCAGAGGATTAACCTACTATGCCATAGCGCTGGCCACATGATGTATTCTTGTAAATAAAACAAAGGAATGAACTTAAATTTGATGGAGTGTCTAGAATGGAGGCACACAAACTTACTCTGTAGAGGACCAGAAAGTAAATATTTTAGGTGTTGTGGGACACATATGGTCTTTATCACATTTTCTCCTTTGTTGTGTTTTCAATTTGTTTTTATAGCCCTTTAAAAGATAAATGCCCAATGGAACCAAATAGAGAGCCCAGAAATAAATCTACAACTTTACAGCCAACTGATCTTTGATAAAGTTGCTAAAACACACAATGGGAAAAGGATAGTCTCTTCAGCTAATGGTGCTGAGAAAAGTGGATATCCATGTATAGAAGGATGAAAATGGATCACCCAAATAGAAAAGTCAACTCAAAATAAATGAAAGATTTAAGTATGAGACCTGAAACTGTAAAAATGCTAAGAGAAAACACAGGGAAAATGTTTCATCCAATATTCGTGCATGTGCTGCTGAACTGAGCACAGAGAATATGCTTTCTAACATTGGTCCCAGTAAGGACTTTTTGAATCTGGCCCCCAAAGCACAGGCATCCAAAGAATAAACAGGCAAACGGGGTAACAGTTGTGGTGCAGCAGGTTAAGTCCCTGCTTGCAATGCTGACATCCCTATCCCAGTGCTGGTTTATGGCACAGCTACTTCATGCTTCCAATTCCTCTTCCTGCTAATGTACCTGGGAGGCAACAAGTGATGCTCAAGTGCTTGAGTCCTGGCCACCAATTTGGGAGATCCAGATGGAGTTCTTGGCTCCTGGGTTCTACCTGGCCCAGCCAAGGCTGTGGTGGGCATTTGAGAAGTGAGCCAGTGGATGGGAGATATACATCTCTGTATTTCCCTCTCTGTCACTCTGCTTTTCAAAAGCAATAAACAAACATTTAAAAGAAAGGGGACCTGTGCTGTAGTGTAGTGGGTAAAGCTACCATCTGCAGTGCTGGCATCCCATATGGTTGCCAGTTCGAGTCCTGGCTGCTCCACCTCCGATCCAGCTCTCTGCTATGGCCAGGGAAAGCAGTGGAAGATGGCCCAATTCCTTGGGCCCCTGCACTGACGTGGGAGACCTGGAAGAAGCTCCCAGCTCCTGACTCCTGGCTCTTGGCTTCGGATTGGCGCAGCTCTGGCCGTTGCAGCCAATTGGGGAGTGAATCAGTGGATGGAAGAATTCTCTCTCTCTCTGCCTCTCTTTTTCTCTCTGTATAACTCTGACTTTCAAATAAATAAATCAATCCTTTAAAGAAAGACAAATGGGAGTGCAACAAACTGAAAAACTTGTACACAGCAAAGAAAATAATCAACAGAGTGAAGAGACAAGCCACAAATGAGAGAAAATATTTGCAAACCACACATTTGATAAGGGGCTAGTATCCATAATGTGTAAGGAACTTAAAAAATTCAACACCAAGAATCAAGTAACCAGATTAAAAGGTGGGCAAAGTACCTGAACAGATATTTCTTAAAAGAATAAATACAAGTGGACAATAGATATATTTAAAAAATACTCATCACTAATAATCAGGAAAATGCAAATTAAAATCACAATGGGATATCATTTCACACCTTTAAGAATGACTATCATCAATAAGACAGAAGATAACTAGTGATTTAGTGGGAGAGGACATTGAGAAAAGGGAACCCTGGTACACTGTTGGTGGGAATGTAACATAGTACAGCTCTTATAGAAAATAGTATGGGATTCTTCCTCAAAAGATTAAAAATATAATTTCCATGTGATCCAGCAATTCTACTTTTCAATATATATATGTATATGTATATATGTGTGTGTGTGTGTGTGTATATATATATATATATATATATCTCCAGAGCAAAATAAATCAATATGTCAAAAAAATCTGCACTACCAAGTTCACTGGAGCATTATTTCCTCTAGGCAAGATGACTGTCTATTAATGGATGGATAAAGAAAATGTGAAACATGGGAATTAATCCACACAGCAGACTCATAGAATGACAGTCACTTTAAATAGCACTCTGACCCCAGAATCAGCCCTTAAGGCATCCTGGTCTGCCTGAAAAGCCCATAAGAGCATTTCAGGCACGGAAAGCCAAGACACTGTGGCAAAAATGTCCTACATGAAGGACCTCAGTGGGTGAGAGCCCAGTGGAAAAAAGTGGTCATCAAAGAAAAAGGAACTTTTCTCTGAAGGGAGGAGAGAACTTTCACCTTGCTATGGCCTTGTCTAAATACTGTTGGAATTTGTGGATTTAAAAGGCTTCCATAGCCTAGGCAGCTCATGTCAAAAGCCTTGAGTGATCACTGACGTCATACATAAGAGGTTAATTGTTCAATTAACAACAAGAGTCACTGTGCACTAATTTCCCATGCAGGACCTCTGTCCTTAAAGAGTTGTATTATGTCTAAGTGCAGGCATGTATCATTCTTGGGTGCCTTTTTAAAGGTAATTAAGTTTCTAAAAAAAAAGGAAGTGAGATTAACTTCAACATGCAATGACTTTGAACACTGTTGAGAGAAGAAAAAGAAAGAAAGAAAGAAAGAAAGAAAGAAAGAAAGAAAGAGAGAGAGAGAAAGAAAGAAAGAAAAGAAAGAGAGAGAAAGAAAGGAAGGAAGGAAGGAAGGAAGGAAGGAAGGAAGGAAGGAAGGTGGGAGGGAAGGAAGAGAGGAAGAGAGGAAGGAAGAAAGGAAGGAAGGAAGGAAGGAAGGAAGGAAGGAAGGAAGGAAGGAAGGAAGGAAGGAAATGTGCTGGTGTTGGCGCTGTGGCACAGTGGATTGAAGCCCCAGCCTGCAGCACCAGCATGCCAGTTCATGACAGGGTACTCCACTCCTGATTCAGCTCCCTACTAATGTGCTTGGGAAAGCAGTGGAGGATGGCCCAAGTCCTTTGGCCTCTGCATGCACATGGAGACCCAAAAGAAGCTCCTGGCTCCTGGCTTTGGGTTGGCTCAGCTGCAGCCATTGCAGCCATTTGGGGAGTGGACCAGCAGATGGAAGCCCTCTCTGTCTCTGCCTGTACCTCTACCTTCCAAATAAACAAAATAACTCTTTAAAAAGAAAAGAAAATGTGGTATATGCAACTGAATATTATTCAGCTTTACAAACTAAGGAAACTGCAGGTACAGCCTAGCGCTGAAGATGCTGGTGGGAATGTACATGTCCCACATGGGAGTGTGTGGGTTCAACTCCTGGCTCCAGCTTCTGATTCCGGGTTTCCTGCTAATGTGGGCCCTGGGAAGCAGCAGTGATGACTCCTATGTAGGAGACCCAGATTGAGTTCCTGACTCCTCTGGTCCACTGGCCATTGTGGACATTTGGAGAGTGAGCCAGTGGTTAGGAGCACTTTCTCTGGCTCTCTAAAAACAAACTAACAAACAGAAATCTTGCCATTTGTGACAATGTAGTTTTTTTTTTTTTTTTTTTTTTTTTTTTTTTTTTTTTTTTTTGACAGGCAGAGTGGACAGTGAGAGAGAGAGACAGAGAGAAAGGTCTTCCTTTGCCGTTGGTTCACCCTCCAATGGCCGCCGCGGTCGGCGCGCTGCGGCCGGCGCACCGCGCTGATCCGATGGCAGGAGCCAGGAGCCAGGTGCTTTTCCTGGTCTCCCATGGGGTGCAGGGCCCAAGCACTTGGGCCATCCTCCACTGCACTCCCTGGCCACAGCAGAGAGCTGGCCTGGAAGAGGGGCAACCGGGACAGAATCCGGTGCCCTGACCGGGACTAGAACCCGGTGTGCCGGCGCCGCTAGGCGGAGGATTAGCCTAGTGAGCCGCGGCGCCGGCCCAATATAGTTTAACCTGCTGGACATTATGCTAAGTGAAATAAGCTAGGCACAGAAAGACAAACACTGCATGACCTCATTCATGTGAGGAATCTACAAAGATCAAACTCATAGAATCTGAGAGTATTGAGGTAGTTATCAGGGGCTGGGGAGAACTGGGGAAGATGCTGGACAAAGGACATCAAGTTTCAGTTAGGAGGAGCAAGTTTCAGTGACTTATTGTACAATGTGATGACTACAGCCAAGAACAACATATTGGATACTTGAAAATTACAAAGAGAGTAGATTTGAAATGTTCTTACAAAAAAAGGATAAGCATGTGAGGCACTGGAGGTCAGTTGGTTTGATTTAACCACTCTAAGTTACACATATTTCAAAACATCATACATACATACATACATATTGCATATATGTATATATGCTATAAATAATGCATATATACATTACATATATACATTCACTTGTTTTAAAAAGTCATATGGGAAGAAACTTAAAAATACATAAAAGACCATTGTTATATTTCAGGACTTACAGAAACAGGCTCTGGTGTAGGATTAGCCTGTTGGCCATAGTTTGCCACCCCTTACTCTAGATCAGACATCAATTGACAGAAAATGTCAGAATATCAGAAAAGCAGCTGATAGAGGGCCAAGCTAAGCTATACCATGAGGAAGTCTAACATATAATGTAGAAAATTCTATAGGACAAATATACCAGTTCTTCAACAATTAAAGGCATTAAAAAAGGATAAGGACAGTACAGGTTACCAGAAAATTGAAAAACATAGCAACCAAATGCAATGTATAAGTCCTTATTTGAATACTGATTTAAATAAGTCAACTGGAAAAAGAGTTTTCTTTTGAGACCTAGAGACATTTCAACAAGTATAGGGCATTATTTTTTTGACAGTTTTCATAAGGCTGGTATGAGTTTTTCTTTAAATATTTGAATATAATTCACTAGTGTAACCATTTAGGCTTGGATCTCTTTTTATAAGAAGCTTTTAAATTACTATTTTAATATATTTAATAAAGATGGTGTTGTAAAAATGTCCTTATTTTTAAATTTTATTTTTTATTTATTTGAAAGGCAGAGTGATGGAGCAGGGGCAAGGAAACATCTTCCATCCACTGGGCCAGTCTCCAAATGCCTGTAATAGCTGGCTCTGGGCCAGGCCAAAGCCAGGAGCCAGGAGCTGCATGTGGGTCTCCCACATGGGTGTCAAGGACTCATGTACTTAAGCCGTCATCTGTTCCAAAGTGTGCATTAGCTGGATTGGGATGCAGGCGACCCAAATGGTAGTTTAAACTCCTGCATAACAATGCCCACCTGGGTACAGATTTTCTATTTCCTTTTGTGTCAAAAGTTTTTAGAAATTTTTTCATTTCATCTAAGCTGCTAAATTTCCTGGCATAAAGTTATCTATGTGGTCCCTTCAGTGTCTGTAGGATATGTGGTGATGCCGCTTCTTTAAATCTTTTTAAAAAGTTATTTATTTTAGAGAGACTGACAGAGAAAGAGCTTCCATCTGCTAGCCAGGGTTAAGCCAAGCTGAAGCCAGGAACCAGGAGCCAGGAGCCAGGAATGGAATCCAGGTGTCTCAGTGGATAGTAGGGATCTTACTACTTGCTACTTCCTAAGGTCCATACTACCATGAATATATTAGCATATATAAGCATGCAGATAGAATTGGGAACAGAGCCAGGACTCAAACCCAGGTATCCATTACAGGTGTCTAACCCACTTGGCCAAATGCACACTTTCTTTAAATCTTGACATTAGTTGATAATAAGGTCCTATTTTTAATTTGTTAGGTGTGATAGGACATTGTGATTATACAAGCAATTTAAAAAAGTTTCTGGGGGCCGGCACTGTGGCATAGTGGGTAAAGCCACTGCCTGCAGTGCCAGCATCCCATGTGGATACTGGTTCGAGATTCGGCTGTTCCACTTCCAATCCAGCTCTCTGCTGTGGCCTGGGAAAGCAGTGGAAGATGACCCAAGTCCTTGGGCCCCTGCACCCGCACGGGAGACCCAGAGAAAGCTCCTGGCTCCTCTGTAGCTCTGCCTTTCAAATAAATAAATTAAAAAAAAGAAAGTAAGTTTCTGAAGAAAATGGAATTAAAAGATAGATTTAGGAGCCAGTGTTGTGGCACAGGTTCAAGCCATTGCCTATATCATGTGAGCTCAAGTTCATGTCCCAGCTGTTCCACTTCTGATCTAGCTCCCTACTAATGTATCTGGGAAAGTAGCAGAGGATGGTCCAAGTACTTGGGTCCCTGCACCCACAGGGAAACCAGGATGAAGCTCCAGGCTCCTGGCTTTGGCCTGGCCCAGCATTAGCTGTTGCTCTCATTTGGGAGTGAACCAGCAGATGGAATATTGATCTATTCCCCCTGGCCCCATAATTCTGCCTTCTAAATAAATAAATCTTTTTTTAAAAAGAGATAAATGTATTTTGTTGCAAAAATTTAGAATGCATAATTTTTAAATAATATATATTTCCATGAACTTGTTGAAAACCCCCTGTATATAAAAAGCACTTAGCTATTAAGGATCAAATTCTAAAGAATTTACATGTGAAATGTGATTTATGGGACTTGGCTTTAAATATTCCAGGGGAAATACCAGTAGCGTTGGAATAGAATGCAACAGAACTAATAAAAAGTTAAAAGATTTTGAGGTTGGGTAATGTATATCTGGAAATTCACTGTATGGCTCTATTTTTGCTTATATTTAAAATTTTTATACAAACAAGGGTATTTCAAAAAAGAATGGGAGAAGAGAAATTACAGACAATATTTTCAAGTTTTGTTGTGAGGGGAGCAGAACTGAGACAGTACCTGATGGGGAAGGTGGCCATGAGAGGGCTCTGCGTCTGTACGGGAGAAGTAACTGCATATTTTCAGGATGGCAAAGATTTACCTTTTCCTTTAGAACCTTAGCATATTAATCACAGTTATTTTAAATTCCTACTCTTAAAATTTCAACATCTCTGACATATCTGAATCCCATTCTGATGCTTACTCTATCTCATCAAATTGTTTTTTTTTTTTTTTTTGTCTTTTAGTATGCCTTGTAGTTTTTGTCATTATTTTTTATTTAAGAGACAGAGGGAGATACAGATAGAAAAGAGACACAGAGGAAAAGAGAGCTCTCTCTGTTCACTCCCCAAACATCAGTAACAGTGCCAGGCAGGGGCAGGGTGGGGGTGGGCAAAACCAGAAGTCAGTAACTCAATTCAGGTCTCCCAAGTGGGTGGCAGAAATCCAAGTGCTTGAGCCACTGCTGCTGCCTCCCAGGGTCTGCAAGGGCAGGAAGATGCAGTCAGGAGGGAAGCCAGGAATTGAACCAACCAACTCCGAGATGGGGCATCTCTACCAGCATCCTGATCACTAGGTCAGACGTCTGCCCTTTCATTTTACACTGAAGGTTAAACATAATGCAGTGGGTAAAAGGAACTGAGGGAAACACGTCTTGAGTGTGAGGTTTTATAGTCATCTGGCTAGGAGTTGGGTGGTGTTTTACTGTCTGCTGCAGCTGAGGTGTTAGAGGCTTAAACATCTCCCCGGTGGTCTGCGAGATTTCTGAACTAAGGCACAGAGAGTGTCGGGCCCTTTCTGTTGTATTCCCCAGTTATTTTACTAAAGCCCTACTGGCGCAGTGGTAAGGTGTGGGGACAGCAGAAGCATTGTGTGGAGCGGTGACTGGGTCTCGGTCTCTGAGTGAGCCTGTGTGTCCCTGGGCCGTGCCCGTCCCCCCCACCTTAGTTGGCAAAAGGGGGCTGGAGTTGGGTATTTCCCCTCCCTCTGCCTGCTGGGCTCTGTAACTGGTCTTCCTGGAGGGCAGGCCTCCTTAAGAAGCACGAAATGCTTCGGGGCGTATGTTAAAGTTTGTGCCTGGCCCAGGTATAGAGGCACTCATTTGGTCTCCACTCTGAAAATCTGGTAGATTCCTGGAGGTCAAACTCACAGAAGTGGGGGTAAAATCCAATAAGATTGTCCCCTACCCCCACTGTGTTTTTAACTCTCAAACTTGTCAACTTTCTAGCAAATTCACCCACCACACGTTAGGTTTTTCTTACTGTTCTCCTTCCTGCAGAGTTTTCTGCTCCCTGGCTTCTGCTCTGCAGAGCTGTGGGACTCTGTATTTACCCGTTTTCTCCTCTAATTTTGGGGAACAATGTGCCCTGTGACTTTAATTCTCTGATGGATCTAATAAGAAGTATTGATCTTCAATTTATTCAGTTTTTTTTTTTTTTAATATAGTTGTGAGGACAGGAGTGACGACTGTCTTACATGCTGGACAAGGAACCAGAAGGGATCCATGCAGGAAAGAAAGATGAAAATTCTTGCAGTGGTGTGTTTGAGTCAGTGAGGAGTGGGATCTTCTGGGGCAGTGGAAGGCTAACCTTAGCTGAGAACATTCCCAGCAGCTCAGGTGCAGTAACAGGAGAGGGAGAGAATGTGGACATGCATGCGGGTTGGTGGGTATTGATGGGTGTATGTGGTAGGGGAACTTGCAGAAGTCCTCTGTAACTTGCTTCTGTTTCCCAGTGAAGTAAGAAGCAAGGTCTTCTTTAATGGGGGACAGGATGGCAAAATCGTTACTGAGGTTCTGACAAGGGAAACGCTGTTGCAGGAAAACTGGTGAGTTGAGTTGGGGATGGTGTCCTGGTCTCCAAGACAGTTTATGAGACTGGATGCCATGGAGAGAAGAGAAGCAGCAAAGTTTTACTTGAGTAGGAAACAGAGAAATCCCCAGCACAGGGAGGGGTGAGATGGGGAGAGAGGGTGAAAGAGAAAGAGCAAGAAAGAGAGAGAGAGAGAGAGAGAGAGAGCAAGAGCAAGCGAGCTGTTGAGGTCTTGCAGTCTAGGAGTAATTGTATGTCATTACCATGTCATCTCCCAAGAGCAAATGTAGGAGTCATATGTTAGCTATTGTTGAAGGCAGGGGCAGCCTTTTCTAACTTGTTTTTGTCAAAACCTGAATCTTGTTGTCTGTTGGCAGATCCTGTTATACCTGAACTTGCATCCTGTCTTGTTCGGTGTGTATATGCTGGCAAGGAGCGTGGGATGGAGTTTGGCCTGCTTCTAGTCCCAGGCTCCCTCAACAATGATGATGAAATTGCCATCTAGGAGAGGGCCAACCGAGCAGGCCAGAGAAAGAGTTGAGTGCTAGACAGAACCATGGCCTACTGGGGCTAATCAGTCACCATTCTGAAGTGATGTCCCCAGCCTCAGGAAACAACAGGACAAATCCTTTAGCGGGTAGATTGCTAGTATGTCTCAACGTCCAGCTTCCTATTCTTAGCTATAGAGGCCCAGGACTGTAGCTGGGTACATGCCCTCTCATCATAAAGACATTTTCCAGCTTCCTTTGCAGGTAGGTGTGATCATGTAGCCACGTAACAAAATGTTGGTTAACAATCTAGCAGGAGTGGTTTCTACAACTTCTGGGAAGAATCATTAAAGGGAGTCAGGATGGAGGAAGACATAGATGATTGAAAGAGAGGGGAAGGTATCCAGGAGAGAAGAGAAATGTGATAGGCTTATCATGTAGCCTTAGGGAGTTCTCTAAGGGGTTAGTGGCCATAACATAAATATTATGTAACATTCAGAGAGATTAAAAGACTTACTCTCCCCCTCCCTAATATCTCAAAGTGATTAAGTGGTGGTGACTCTCAAATCATCCACAATACTTTCTTGACACCTCTCTTTATATTTCAGCGTAGACATTTGGAGCTGTTGCCTAGCTGGGAGGCAGGCCATGTGCCAGCACAATCCACTCCCCAACAAGGAGGAAAGTGACTCCTGAACGCGCACGTCTCACACGCTGAGCAGCAGTCACTGACTACAGGCTATGCCGATGCAACAACTGCATTGCCAGCTGTCTTAGAGCACCTACTATGTGCTTCGCAAAATGCTCAGAACTGAGTTACAGATGAGAATGAAGGGAACTGAGACTCTTGTATATGAGCACAAAGACACATTAAAAATTCTTTAGAACACTTCTACATGCTGAGCCAGGCACTATTTTGAGGGATACCGTAATGAAACCACTCTGGAAACTCCCGTCAGATCCCAGCCTCACTCCAGTACTGATTCACCCAACAGATTTCTATCTCCTAGGACTGTGAGTCATGTGCATGCGCAAAGTGATGAAAAGAGGGACATTTAAATTTTTTTACTTATTTATTTTCTTGAAAGGTAGAGAGAGACAGAGAGAGAGAGACAGAGAGAGAGAGAATCTTCTATCTGCTGGCTCACTTCCCAAAATGGCCACAATTGCCAGGGTTAGGCAACACTGAAGGCAGGAGAGCCATGAACTCCATTCGGGTCTTCCATGTGAGTATAGGGGCTCAAGTACTTGGACCGTCTTCCACTGCCTTCTCAAGTGCTGCATCAGAAGCAGAGCAGCTGGGCTTGAACTAGAACTCATGGAATGCTGGCATTGCAGACTGCAGCCCAATCTGCCATCCACAACACTGGCTCCAAAAGGGACATTTGAAAAAAGAAGATGCACAGGAGAGGACTTTTGGCCTTGCAGTTAGGCCACTGGTTGGGATGCAGTGTCCCATATCAGGGTGCTGGAGGTCTTTTTTTTTGGACAGGCAGAGTTAGACAGTGAGAGAGAGAGAGAGAGACAGAGAGAAAGGTCTTCCTTCCATTGATTCACCCCCCAAATGGCTGCTACAGCTGGCGCGCTGCGCCGATCTGAAGCCAGGAGCCAGATGCTTTCTCCTGGTCTCCCATGTGGGTGCAGGGCTCAAGCACTTGGGCCATCCTCCACTGCACTCCTGGGCCACAGCAGAGAGCTGGACTGGAAGAGGGGCAACCGGGACAGAATCCGGTGCCCCAACCGGGACTAGAACCCGGGGTACCGGTGCCGCAGGCGGAGGATTAGCCTAGTGAGCCGTGGCTCTGGCCTGATGGAGGTCTTAAAAATTTATTTATTTTGGGGCCAGCATTGTGGCATAGTGGGTAAAGCCACCACCTGTGATGCTGGCATTCCGCATAGGTGCTGGTTCATGACCTGTCTGTTCCACTTCTGATCCAGCTCCTTGCTAATGACCTCAGAAAACAGTGGAAGAAGGCCCAAATGTTTGGGCCCTGCCACCCACGTGAGAAACCCAGATGAAGTTCTTGGCTCCTGGCTTCGGCCCGGCCAAGTATTGGCCATTCCGGCCATACGGGGAGTGAGTCAGCAGATGGAAGATCTCTGTCTCTGCCTTTCTCTGTGTAGCTCTGATTTTCAAAATAAATAAATAAATATTAAAATATATTCATTGGGGCCAGCGCTGTGGCACAGTGGGTTAACGCCCTGGCCTGAGGCACCAGCATCCCATATGGGCGCTGGTTTGAGTCCTGGCTGCTCCTCTTCCGATCCAGCTCTCTGCTGTGGCCTGGGAAAGCAGTAGAGGATGGCCCAGGTCCTTGGGCCCCTGCACCCGTGTGGGAGACCCGGAAGAAGCTCCTGGCTCCTGGCTTCAGATCGGCACAGCTCCAGCTGTTGCGGTCATCTGGGGAGTGAACCAGTGGATGGAAGACCTCACTCTCTGTCTACCTCTCTGTAACTCTGTCTTTCAAATAAATAAAATAAATCTTTTAAAAAATAAAATATCTTTATTTATTTACTTTATTTGAAATACAGAAAGAGAGGGAAACAGAGATAGAAAACAAACATTCCCGTTTGGTAGTTCACTCCTCAAATGCCCACAACTGGGGCTGGGCCACGCTGAAGCCAGGAGCTGGGACCTAATCTGTGTCTCTCACATGGATGGGAATATGCAGTGGCAGGAGCCTGGAATTAGGACCAGAGCTAGGAACTGGGCTTGATGCCCGGCTCTTTGTGATTCCAGCCCCCTGCTAATGTGGGTCCTGGGGGTCTGTAATGACGGCTCAAGTAATTGGGTTCCTGCAATCCATGGGGAAGACCCAGACTGAGTCCCTAACTCTTGACATCAGCACAGCCCAGCCAAGTCCCGACTGTTGTGGGCATTTGGAGAGTGAACCAGTAGATGCAGAGCTTTCTGTCTGTTTAGCACGCACTCTCTCTCTCTCCCTCAAATAAATAATAAAAAGAGAAGATACACAAATGGTCAAAAAGTATACGAAAAATGCCTCACCACTAACCATCAGGGAGATACAAATCAAAATCACCAGGAGACTCTTAGCCCAGTTAGAATGGCTCTGATCAAAAAGATGAAATGTAACAAATATTCTCAAGGACATGGCCAAAGGGAGCCCTACACACTCTTGTGGAGATCAGTTCAGCCACTATGGAAAACAGGATGGAAGTTCTGGAAAAAACTAGATATATCTGCTATATAATGAGGCCATCCCACTACTGGCTGGAAGAAAATGAAACCAGTGTATCAAAGAGACCCCTGTACTTCCATGTTTATTGCTAATGACAGTCACACTATTGGTGATTCAAGATAGCCAACATACAGAATCAAGTGTCTATCCGTGGGTGAATGGATAAAGAAAATGTGGTTTGTGCACGCAATGGAAAAGTATTCATTAAAAAAGGACAAAATCCCATCATTTGTGGCAACATGGATGGATGTGGAGATGATAAAGTTAAGTGAAATAAGCCAGGCACAGACAGACAAAAATCGCATAGTTTCACTCATATGTGGAATACTAAAAAGCTGAGCTTGCAGTAATATGAGCAGAACAGTGGCTACCAGAGGCTAGGGAGGTGAGGAGAGGGAAGAACAAGTGCTGGGGAGAAACTAGTTTGCAGGTACAAATCACAGCTAGGTAGGAGGATTAAGTGCTGGTGTCCTATCACACAGAGGGTGGGTGTAGTTTTTAAATGTTTTGAGTTGTAAGATTTTTTTATATGTAAAATATTCCCAATGTTACTCTGTTATGAAACATGATTTGCCAATATTTTCTCATCAAATAGATTGCCATTTAACTCTATTGATGGGGTCTTGTGTACAAAATGTTTTATTTAATTTCTCTGATGGTTTTATTTTGTTGCCTCTGCAACATCAATGTTCTATGGAACAAGTTATGGTTGACCCCAGTGCCACCATGTTTCTCCTGTTTTTCTTAATATTCGAAATTCGAAATTAAACCTTGAAATCGTAACATTAAGGAACGTTGTATCACAAAGCATTTTCTCCTGTATCATTAATTCAGGAGAGCTAGAAGAGAGGACTTTGGATGTTCTTATCACAAAGTAATGATAAATATTAGAGATGATCAATATACAATGTATAAATGCACCAAAACATCACAGTGTAGCCAATAAAACTGTATGATCATTATCTGTCAGTTTAAAAAGAAAGAAAGAAGATGATAAATTAGATGTTCTTTGAAAAAAAAGAAAGTAAAGGGTTATTTTAACGTTTGCTATACTCTAAGAGTTGAATAATGCCTGTGCTGGTTTCTATTGAGCTTCTAAGCTTGATTCTCCAGACCTCTTATTCATTTAGAGAGCCCCATCCTTTTTCCAGTAAGTTGCCCCTGTTTTCATGTAAACTTTTTTATTTAATTATTTCAAAGTAATATAAAGTGACAATGACAAATAACTTCCATATTATTTTTTAGATTCACTAATTAATATTTTTCCATACTTTATTGCTTTTTATTTATGTGTGGCATACTTGCACATATGTGTTTAGTGTATGCTATATATTTTTTCTGAGCCATTTGAGAGTTTCAAATATCATGTTCATGTTACAAAAATGCTATCTTAATTAATTTATTTGAGAGGAAGAGAAGCAAATAGAGAACTCTCATCTACGGGTTCACTCCCCAGATGCTCACAATGGCCAGGACTGGACAAGCTGAAACCAGAAGCTGGGAACTTAACCCAAGTCTCCCACTGGGTGGTAGGGGCCCAATTACTGGAGCCATCACTGCTGCCTCCCAGGGTTTTCATTAGCAGGAGGCTGGAGTCAGGAGCCAGAGCTGAGTGTTGAACCCAGAAACTCTGATATGGGACTCTCTCTCTCACTTGCTCTGAGAGGAGAGGGAGGGAGGAGGACTGAAGAGGAGCAGGGGAGTGAGGGAAATGTGGTTGCCTTCTTGGAAGTGTACTTATGGAATGCATAAAATCTGTTCTCTTTATATTAATAAAAATTTTTTTTTTTTTGACAGGCAGAGTGGACAGTGAGAAGAGAGACAGAGAGAAAGGTCTTCCTTTGCCGTTGGTTCACCCTCCAATGGCCGCCGCGGCTGGCGCGCTGCGGCGGCGCACCGCGCTGATCCGATGGCAGGAGCCAGGAGCCAGGTGCTTTTCCTGGTCTCCCATGGGGTGCAGGGCCCAAGCACCTGGGCCATCCTCCACTGCACTCCCTGGCCACAGCAGAGGGCTGGCCTGGAAGAGGGGCAACCGGGACAGAATCCGGCGCCCCGACCGGGACTAGAACCCGGTGTGCCGGCGCCGCTAGGCGGAGGATTAGCCTAGTGAGCCGCGGCGCCGGCTATATTAATAAAATTTTTAAAATATTTTATTTATTTATAGGACAGGGAGATGGGGTGGAGGGGAGTGGAGACAGAGAGACAAATAGAAGACAGATCTTCTATCTGCTGGTTCACTTCCCAAGTGGCCACAACAACCAGGACTGGATCAGCCTAAAGCCAGGAGCCAGGAACTCCATCTTGGTCTCCTATATGGGTGGCAGGGGCCCAAGTACTTGGGTCATCCTCTGCCTCTTCCTAGGTACATAAACAAGAAGCTGGATCAGAACTGGAGTAGCTGGTACTAGAACTGACAAGTGGCAATTTAATTTGCTGTGCCACAATACGGGTTCCAGAACATTTTATATAATCAAATTCAGAGAATTTAAGATAAACTATTTTAAAAAGTAAGGTTTATTTCTTATGTTATCCTAATTGTCCCAATCATTTCCTTTACATCACCTTCCCCTCCAACTCACAATCCTATCCCAGATTACACATTGCTTTTAGTTGTCATGTGTTTTTCTCCTCATTAGCTTAAGTGTGATATAGTATCCTTTCCTTGATTATAACCAAGGGTCTTTATATATAGTAAATGATATCAATCAATCCTTTTTTAAAAAATGTATTTTATTTTAAAGACAGAGTTACAGAGAGAGAGGTAGAGAGAGAGAGAGAGGTCTTCTACCCGCTGGTTCACTCCCCAGATGGCCAAAGGAGCTTCCTCCAGGTCTCCCATGTGGGTGCAGGGGCCCAACAACTTGGGCCATCTTCCACTGCTATCCCAGGCCACAGCAGAGAGCTGGATCAGAAGAGAAGCAGCCAGGACCAGAACCAGCACCCATGCTGGTCCCGATATCATTCAATCTTAATCAACTTTTCTATTTGGGCATTAGAAACCCATTTTTACAAACCAATACTACTGATGTGAATAGGCAGGTATCTAATACGGAGGAGAAGCTGAGGACTGCTTGCAGCATCGGCACACATGTTCACTCCCAGCCCCACCCCTTCTGTGCTTGCTGGCTGGAAATATCCAACATGACTGCAGGTGCTGCACACTCATTCCCCGGTAGGCACCTGAGTCTCACGTCCCATTGTGCATGAGATGCCACGACACTTTCCTAGAGATGACCATGTGCATGCTCCAGCCCTGTGTGGAGACATGTATGATATGCCATGACGCTCTGAAATCTGACATGGAACTGAATGGGACTTACCTCCCACCCAAACTTTGCTTTCTTTGAATATCATATAAGGCCTTGCCCCAGGCACCACCCCCTATCCTATAAAAGGACAATCCCAACTTTGGTGGCGACAGCTGTCCTTTCCTTCTGAAGGGAGGTTGCCTGCACGCGTGTGTGAGTGTGTATTATCCCTTTCAATAAATCTTGCTTTCCTGCACACCTTTATGTCTCCTCCTTGAATTCTCTTTTCATGTGGAGATAAGAACTTAGAACAAGCTTAGCCAGGGGTCAAGTACCCCCACAACACTCTAAGGCTTAGCGAAGTTAAGAAACTTGTCCATGATGACGCAGGACATTCTAGGGCCAGGATCTAAATCCAAGTCTTTTTTTTTTTTTAACTCCATACCCCCTGTTTATTCCCTTACATGTTTGCAGACATTCAAGAGTCTTACAGGCTAGTGTAGGAGACTGACAGATAAACAAATAATTAGAACAGATGGCAGTAAATTCTAACCACAGAAGTATGTACAAGGTTAGATGGAATGTAGTCAATGAGCTTATCTCAAGTGTGACAAGAAATATGGTCAGGGTTTCTACAGCAATGGAAGAAAATCAGTTTTCTTCCATGATGCAAACTGAGTGTTTATAGATTGTCTGTCTACTGTCCAAAGCATGATTAATATCGATGTTGATAAGCTAACTTCCAACATATGTTCACAAAGTTCCATGTTTAGTTGGCTAACATTGTTAACTTTGACATCTGCTAATGCAATATTACTTCCTAGATGTTAGGGACTCAAAGAGCTCTTGCACCATTTCAATTCTTAGCTGGCTATTTTGATTAATGTTGACATTATCCAGTTTGACATTTAACCGTAACAGATTGCAAAGATCCCAATCTCTAAAGTTGCTTACAATCTGCCCTATTTATTTTGATAGTTTTAAAATATTGACACTATAAAAGGGGTTCGGAATGCAAAATGGTCTGATACCTTAAGGAATCCAGAGCCTGTTCCCTTCTCTTTTTGTAAAACATCAAATGGAAAGTAAGCACTAGGTAGGAGGAAAACTAGAGCTACAAAATCAGAGCAAATTGCATCTCCCATTTTGTGGCTTCAGTTCATAACCTGGTGGCAAAGAGAAAATGTGGAAAGATCAGGAGCTTGGGTGGCATCCAGGGAGGTGAGGCTTGGAACAGTAAGGAGTAGTCCAGGAGTAGGAAGGTGTTAGCTGGGGCTGGCGCCGTGGTGTAGTGGGTAAAGCTACCGCCTGCAGTGTCGGCATTCCATATGGGTGCCGGTTCGAGACCTGGCTGCTCCACTTCCAATCCAGCTCTCTGCTATGGCCTGGGAAAGCACCAGAAGATGGTTCAAGTCCTTGGGCCCCTGTACCTGTGTGGGAGAACCGGAAGAAGTTCCTGGTTCCTGCCTTCAGATCCGCGCAGCTCTGGCCATAGCAGCCAATTCGAGAGTGAACCAGTGGATGGAAGACCTCTCTCTCTCTGCCTCTGCTTCTCTGTCTCTCTGTAACTCTGACTTTCAAATAAACAAATAATCTTAAAAAAAAAAAAAAAAGGAAGGTGTTAGCAAATCAGTGGGCCCTGTGCTTAGTCAGAATGCTAACTGCTGGGGGACCCAGAAATCATTGATAGCGTCTGTCGCTGATAAGAGTAGACAATTTGTGTTTAGTAGATAGGCTTTGTTTTATTATTTCACTCTCTGGTAAGTTGTTCATAAGCAACTTGCCTTGCAATAGTAGTGCTCTAGTAATGCTGAATGGGATTAGGCTGAAAGTGGATGATGAGGCTACTCTCCACAGGAAGGTTTATCTTGGGGTGGCAGGGGCCAAGTGATGGCACTCAGCCACCAGAGGCAAAATAGGAGCGGTCATCATCATGGACAGCACAATCAAAACAGCTCAGAATGTATGACTCAGGCATGAGTGAGTTGAGCATGGTGTTCCTAGAGGTGAGATAGAAGCCTACTAAATTCTCACTTGATCTATATAAGCAGCAAAATGCTAGGTCAAGTGATCGCAGATCTAACTGGTGTCATAAAAACAGAGCCCTGGCTCTCCAGTCAATTCCCAGACCTGTGCCAGTTCACAGATCCAGAACAGAATGAAGGGGAGAGCAGATCTCTTTGAGGAAGGACCTTGGTACACCACCCAAAATTTATGGTCGTACGCCTTCCCCTGACCTTCCCCAAGAGACCGATAACTTTTTACCAGAGTAACTGTACACTGGGAAAAGAAAATAAGCAGACTTTCCAGGGATGACTGGACACTGGCTCTGAGTGGACATTAACCCAGGAGGCCCAACACACCACTGTGGTTCACCAGTCAGAGCAGACATAACATAGGTCAGGGGATTATTGGGTTCTGGCCCCAGCCCATTTCACAGCATGCCTAGTGAGTCCCTGAACCCACACTCTGGATATTTCCCCAGTCTTGGAAAGCATAATTAGAATAGACACTCAGCACCAGACAGATTTCCCACATTGGTTCCCTAACCCATGGAGGGCAGGCTATTGTGGTGGGAAAGGCCAAATGGAAGCAGCTAGAACTGCTTCCACCCTAGAAAAGAGTAAGCCCAAAGCAATGCTGCATCTCTAGAACGGGAGAGGTTAGTGTCACCATCAAGGACTTGATAGATGAAAAGGTGGTGATTCCTACCACATCCCTATTCAGTTCTCCTACTGGGCCCATGCAAAAGACAGATGAATCTTGGAGAAGGACAGGGCACGATGATGAGATTAACCAGGTGATGGTTCCAATCCTAACTGCTGTCCCAGATGTTGCTTCAGTGTTTGAGCAAATTAACACATCTCCTTGTACCTGACATGCAGCTAACAAAAACAGCAAATAATTTTTTTTAGAAACTGGTGTTGTTTCTATCAGCCTCCTCTCAGAGCCACATCTTATGTGAACTTGCCTACCATTGTTCTGTGTAACACAGACTCTGCACTCTGAGGACATTGCTTTAGACTGTGAAGAGCAGGATAAGACCACTCAGTGGTTGATCCTACTCATTTGGTGGCCTGAGCAGTGGAAGATGCAGAGCAGCCTTCGGGAGTGGGCTGAGAGCTCCAGTCTTCAGCTGGGAATTGCTGAATAGGCAGCAGAGGGCGCCAGTGAGACTAATCTGTAATCGCAGGTTGAGTAGCAGTGAACTCAGGAGCTGGGGCCGTCCATTCACCCTGAGATCCCTCCTTGGTCACATCTTTTTCAGCAGTGTCCTGATCTTCCTTTTCAATCTCTGCAGGATCTCTATAGAAGCAGAGATCAGGCGTGACCTCGCATGGGAGTGCACAGGAGTTGGTACCACACATGTGCAGAACCTCTTGGGCCAGCATCCACCACATCAGAACCACTGAGTGGGCTCCCTTGCTGTTGCTTGGGATGGCAATGTCCTCAGAGCACAGAGAGTCTGTGTTTCACAGAGCAATGGTAGGCAAGTTCACTTAAGATGCCTCTCTGAGAGGAGGGTGGGCAGACCTGGGACCAGTAACCACCAGAAGCTGTGGTTTCTGGAAGGCTTCCTGGATCTGGTTAGTGAAGGTTCCAGGTGTGGAGCGGACAGCAATTGGAGAGGCTCCAGTGGCAGCAGCAAACTTCAGCACAGCCCTGTGGCCAGTGTTCCCGGAGGAGGTGACAAGGACATCAGCAGGGTTTTCGATGGCAACAATGGCACAAGTCGCCAACAAAAGCTTCTCCCAGGTCCTCTTCAGATTGATGATGTAGATGCCACCACTTTTCCTTCTGCAGATGTACTGCTCTATTTGGAAGTCAAGGTTGGTGTCACCTAGGTGGCTTCCTGCTGCAAGGAACTTGAGGTCATCCTCCTCCTTCATAGACAGGACATCAAGGGCTCCAGACATTATGACAGCTTCCCTTTAAGTTATGCAGGGAATCAAGAACAATGCCGAATGGACCCCTTGCTTGGTAGTGTGGAAAAACAGCAAATACTTTTCTCTCCATTCCTTAGTAAGGACAATCAGAAGTAGTTCTCTTTCAGTTGGCAAGGTCAGCAATACACCATCACTGTTCTCCTTCAGGTGTGCCCACTTGCCTGTCCTATGTCATAATTTAGTTTGCAGGGAAACTAGTCACCTTTTCTTTCCTTAAAATATCACACTGGTCCATTATGTTCCCAACCATGGGCTAACTGGACCTAGAGAGCAAATAACAACTACTGTAGATTTATTGGTAACACATTTGTATGTCAGAGGGTAAGAAAGGAATTTGACAAAAATTCAGAGGCCTCATTGATATTTCTACAGGTCCAGTGGTAGACTAGGCAGGTTAAGATATCCCTCCTAAGGTGATGGTAAGTTGTTGGATTTGGCCTTTCCTACAACTGAAAGTTGAAACAGAATGCCTAGTGTTGCCTCCACTGGCAGCATATTCCTCATTTGGGTATGTGAGACCAGGCCATTTACCAAGTGATGAGAAAAGCTCCTCCCAAGGGGTCCCATGACAAGAGAAATCTCTGACACAGACCCAGGCTGCTCTACTCTTTGGCCCATATGGTCGAGCAGATCCAGGGGTACTTGAAGTGGCAGTGGCATGTGTGAATCACAACAGAGGTCCTTAGATTTTGGAACAAAGCTTCACAGTCCTCTTTGGGTAACTCCTTTGCGTTTGAGAAACTGCTCTTGGCCGGTTACAGGGACATAGAGCTTGAACACTTAACCATGGGCTACTAAGGTACCATCTGACCTGAACTACCCATCAAGAACTGGGTGTTAACTAGCCCAGCAAGTCATAAAGTTGGATGTGTATAACAGCACTCAGCTATCAAACAGCAATGTTATGGACTAGGTCTGAGCAGGCCCTGAACACACAAGTATGTCATAGGAGAAGTGGCTTGATTGTCCATGGTCCCAATTCTGCCATATTATCTTCTCTCTCCCAGCCTGCAGGGATGGCTTCAGGAGGAGTTCCCTGCAATCATTTGACAGAGGAAGAGAAAATTTGGGCCTGCTTTACAGATGGTTCATCAAGCTATACAGACACCGCCTGAAAATACACAACGGCAGCACTACCATCTCTTTTCTGGGACAACCCTGAAGGTCCGTGGTGAGGGAAATCCTCCCAGTGGGCAGAATTCCAAGCAATGTACCTGGTTGTGTACTTTGCATAGAAGAAGAAGAAATGGCCAGGGGCAGGCATTTGACTTAGTGGTTAAGACACTGATTAAGATGCCTGCGTACCATGGCAGAGTGCCTGGGTTTGCGTTCTGGCCCTGCTCCTGATTCCAGCTTACTGATAATGTGCACTAGTGGCAGGAGGTGATGACTCAAGTAGTTCCATTCTCCCTGCCACCCATGGGGGAGACCTAGATCAAGTTCCTAGCAACTAACTTAAGCCTGGCCTAGCGTTGGTCATTGTAGGCATTTGGGGAGTGAACCAGCAAGTTGGAATTGTGTCTACCTCTCAAAAAAACATAAAACAAAATAATTAATAGTCAGATGTGAGATTATAAACTGATTCATGGACTGTAACCAATAGTTTGGCTGAATGGTCAGGGATATGCAAGGAACATGAACAGAAAATAGATGACCAGGAGATCTGGGGAAAAAGTATATGGATGGACTTTTCTTGTGGGCAAAATCTCATGGAGGCATTTGTATCCTACGTGAAGATTCCCCGAAGGGTGACCACAGCAGAGGAAGGTTTTCATAATCAAGTAGATAGGATGGTCTGTTCCGTAGATCCCAGACAGCTACTCTCCCTGTCACTGCCCAATGGGCTCATGAACAAAGTGGCCATGGTGACAGGAGTGGAGGTTGCCTATCTTAGCAACAGGGACTTCCACCCACCAAGACCCACTTGGCTAAGCCATTGTTGAGTGTATGATCTGCCAGGAGCAGAGACCAACACTGATTCCTTCATACGGCAACATTCTTCAGGGGAGTCAGCCATCTGCCTGGTGTGCAGATGGATTACATCGGGCCACTTCCATCAAGAAAGAGGCAGTATTCTCTTCTCACTGGACTGGACACTTAACTTTGGATATGTATCTATCTTCCCTACACACAGCAGTGCTGCCCACGCTATCATCATGGACCTGTAGAATGGCTTACCCACCATGAAGTTATCCCAAACAGCACTGCTTCTTGTCAAAGAACTCACTCCATAGCAAACGAAGTGTTGCATTGGGCCCTGATCATGGAACTCACTAGCCCTACCATATTCCCCACTATTCTGAAGCAGGTGGCTAGAGAGAACATTGGAATGGCCTTTTTTGAAGATGTTTCTATAGTGCCAGTTAGGAGGCAGAAACTTGCAGGAATAAAATAAGGTTCTATATTGAGCCAGCACCAAATATATGGTACTCTTTCTCCCATAAAGGGTTACTGAGTCCAAGAATCACAGGGTGGACATAGGAGTGGCACCACTATTTCCCCTGGTGACCTTCTGGCAACATTTTTGCTTTCTGTTTGTGACCTATGATTTACTGGCCTACAAGTCTCAGGTCCAAAGGGAGGGATGCTTCCACCAGGAGACATGGAATGAGTCCACTGAGCTGAATGAAATTAAGACTGCTGTCTATGGGGCCAGCACTGTGGCATAGCGGGTAGAGCCGCCACCTGTAGTGCTGGCATCCCATATGGGCGTCGGTTCAAGACCCGGCTGCTCCACTTCAGATCCAGCTCTCTGCTATGGCCTGAAAAAGAAGAAGAAGATGGCTCAAGTCCTTGGGCCCCTGCACCCACGTGGGAGACCTGAAAGAAGCTCCTGGCTCCTGGCTTCAGATTGGCGCAGCTCCTGCCGTTGCAGCCAACTGGGGAGTGAACGAGCGGATGGAAGACCTCTTTCTCTGCCTCTCCTCTCTCTGTGTAACTCCGACTTATAATTTTTTTTTTGAAAGACTGATGTCTGCCCATTTAGGCTCCTTATGTCTTTGAATCAATAGGTAAAAATGGTTACTGGGCTGGCTGGGTAATTGATTCTGACAACCATTGGAAAACTGGACTACTATTCTACAGCAGACATGGGAGGATATGTCTGGAATATAGGTTTCTACACTTGATCTTAAGTCAAAAGGCCGAGAAGCGATGGAATATAGATTTATGTCAGCGGAAAACTATACTATTCAATCCAGGGGGCGACTGCTAATAGACCAGACTCTTTAGGAATGAAAGTTTGGGGCTCCCCACTAGGTAAGCAAACTGCATCCTTACCTAGTACTTGCTGAAGGTACTTGCTGAAGGCAAGAATATGGAATGGGTAGTAGTCAGACGGTTATAAATATCACCTATGACCACATGAGTAGTCACAGAAATAGTGACTGTAATTATCATGAGAATGTTCTCCTTATTTTGTTATGGAGGAAATATGTGTATGTGTGAGACAAATACATTTATTTTCTTCTTTTATCCCCTTATCATGTAACCAAGATGCATTGATTTTACATTATAATATGTAAAAACTGTTAATTCTATACACCATAATTTTAGTTATGGGTTATCAATGAGGTTATCAACAAGAAGAACATGATATTTGTCTGTCTTTTCCTTATTTTGCTTAACAAAATGAGCTCCAGTTTCATGTATTTTGCTGCAAAGGCCAGGATTCCATTTTTTATGGTAGAATAAAAGTCCATTGTCTATAACTACCACATTTTCTTATCCATTCATCTACCAACGGATACCTAGGTTGATTCCCTATCTTGGCAATACCATCATGAACAGTGCTGCAGTGAGCATGAAGAGTAACTATCTTTTTCATATGCAGAGTTCACTGCCTTTGGATGTGTCCCCAAGAGTGGGATAACCGGGTCATAATGTAGATTTAAGTTTTTGAACAAAACTGATACTGTCCTTGGTAATGTATTAATATGTTTTCCTACTCACAGTGTATAAGGATTCCCTTTTCTCCAAATCCTCACCAGTATTTATTATTTGTCATTGTGTAATGCTCATTCGAACTGTAGTAAGATAAAATCTCACTGTGATTTTGATTTGCATTTCTCTTATGGCTAGGGATATCAGCATTTTTTCACATTTTTTTGGCCATTTGTGTTTCTTCCTTTTGGGAAATTTCTACATCCTTTGCCCATTTCTTAACTGTATTATTTGGGTTTTTGTTGCTGTTGATTGTTTTAAAACTTTATTTATTTATTTGAGAGACAGAGTGAGCGAGCATTCCCATCTGCTGGCCCATGCCCCAAATGCCCATGATGCTGGGCCAAGCAAAGCTGGAGCTGGAAACTGAATCCAGGTCTCCCACGTGGGTGGCAGCAATCCAACCAGTTGGTCCATTACAGCTTCTTCCCAGGATCCACCGCAGCAGGAAGCTGGAGGCAGGAGCCAGAGCTAGGCACTGAACTGAGGCACTCCGATGTGGGATGCAGGCATCTTGCATCTCAAATGCAGGCCAAATGTTTTCCCCTGCTGTGTTTTAAGTTCTCTGTGTGTTCTGGATGCTAATCATTTGTCAGATGAATAGTTTGCAAATATTTTCTCTCATTCTGTTGGCTGTCTTTTCACTCTGTTGATGCTTTCCTTTGCTGTGCAGAAGCTTCTCAGTTTGAGATAATCCCAATTATCTATTTTTGTTTCTGTTTGTGCATTTGGGGCCTTATCCAAGAATACTTGCCTATGTCAATGTTTTGAAGTGTTTTCCCTGTTTCCCTCTAGTAGTTTCAGAGTTTCAGGTCTCACATTTAGATCCCTGATTCATTTTCAGTTGATTTTTGTATAGGGTGATAGGAGGGTTAGGCTGGTGGTGAGGGGAAGGATTCATGTCCTGCATATGGATATCCAATTTTTCCCATTTTCCATTTATTGAAGAGACTGTGCTTTCTCCAGTTGTGTTTCTGGCATATTTGTCAGAGACCAGTTGTAGATGTTTAGATTCATTTCTGAAATGACTGTTCTGTTCCATTGGTCTATGTTGTCAGCTCTCGTGCCAGTACCGTGTTCTTTTGGCTACAATAGCTCTGTAGCATGTCTTGAAATCCAGTATAAGGATTCTGCCATCTTTGTTGTTGTTGTTGTTGTTGTTGTTGTTGTTGCTGTTGTTCAAGGTAGCTTTGGGGGCTCTTGTGCTTCCCTATGAATTTTATAATTTTTCCCCCTCTAGTTCTGAGAAGAATGTCAATGACATTTTCATGGGGACTGCACTGAATCTGTCAGTCACTTTGGGTAGTATGGACATTTTAATATATTATTCTTCCAATTCATGAACATGAGAACTCTTGACACTTTTCATGTCTTCTTGAATTCTTTCATTAGTGGTTTATAATTTTCACTGTAGAGGTTAAATTTATTTCAAGGTAATTTTTTGTGACTATTGTGAATGGAAGTTCCTCTCTTTTTTTTTTTTTTTTTTTGATAGGCAGAGTGGACAGTGAGAGAGAGAGACAGAAAGAAAGGTCTTCCTTTGCCGTTGCCTCACCCTCCAATGGCTGCCGCGGCGGGCGTGCTGCGGCCAGCACACCACGCTGATCTGAAGGCAGGAGCCAGGTACTTCTCCTGGTCTCCCATGGGGTGCAGGGCCCAAGCACTTGGGCCATCCTCCACTGCACTCCCTGGCCACAGCAGAGAGCTGGCCTGGAAGAGGGGCAACGGGACAGAATCCGGCGCCCTCACCGGGACTAGAACCTGGTGTGCCGGCGCCACAAGGCGGAGGATTAGCCTAGTGAGCCGCGGCGCCAGCTTGGAAGTTCCTCTCATAATTTGTCAGTTTGTTATGGATGTATAAAAATCCTTTTTGGGGGGAGGCGGCATTGTGGCATAGTGGGTAAAGCCATCATTTGTGTTGCTGGCATCCAATAAGGGTGCTGGTTCGATTCCTGAATGCTCCACTTCTGATCTCGCTCTTTGCTAATGCATCTGGGAAAGCAGCAGAAGACGGCCCAAGTACTTGGGCTCCTGCATTCACAAAGGAGATGAGGGTGAAGCTCCTGGTTTTGGCCTGGCGCAGCCCTGGCTTTTGTGGCCAAATGGTGATGGAAGTGGCTGAGAGCTGTCTGTCTGTAACTCTGCCTTTCAAATAGTCTTTAGAATTTATTTTTTGAGAATTGCCATACCTATCCTCCTATATAGTTACCTTTGTATGTGTGTGGTAAGAGTGCCTAAAACCTATTCTAGTATATATAAATGTGTGTGTATATAATACAATACTATTAACTGTACTCCTCATAACATAATTCGATCTCTAGATTCATTCATCCTGCATAACTGCAACGTTGTCCCCTTTGATCCACGTCTTCCCATTCCCTTTGCTTCCCCTGCACACTCTGTAACCAATGTCTTGCTCTATGTATTTGGGTCTACCAAAAGTCTACTGATTTTTGTGGGTTGATTTGTATCTTGCAACTCTACTGAATTTGTTTATCAGTTATACTTTTAGAAAACTTTCTACCATTTCCTTCTGACTTTTCTTAGAGTCCCCACTTCTCTGCTTACATTAACCACCTGCTCCACAAGCTTTAGCGTTTTTCATTAGAGCCCTTGGCATATTAATCATGGTTATTTTAAATTCCCGGTCTGACAGTTCCAAGTTGGCTGCTGTATCTGAGTTTGGTTCTGCAGTTTGCTTTCTCTCTTAGACTATGCTTTTGCCTGTTAGCATGCTTTGTCATTTTCTGTTGAAAGCTGGAACATGATGTGTTGGGTAAAAGGGACTGTGTTAAATAGGCATTTAGTTTGAGGTTTTATATTCATCTGGCCAAGAGTTAGACTGGGTTTGCTTCTGGCGCAACAAACAGTAGGTGTCAAAGGCTAACATTTCCCCTAGAGTCCTTCTTTTTTTGTCTTTCCTGTGGTCTTCGGATTTCTCTGAAGACTCCTTTTAAATGGGGTCTGAGTCTTTGGTTCTTTCTGATACAGTCTATTCTGTAAGAGTCTGGCTGGTGTGGTTGGTGAGTTCTGGGGGAAATATCCTCTATGTCTCTGATAGCTTCTGAGCGAGTGAGCCTGGACTCCTAGGCTATGACACTTCTTTTCTTTCTTTTTTAAAGATTTATTTATTCATTTGGAAGAGTTACAGAGAGAGAGAGAGAGAGAGAGAGAGAATGAATGAATGACTCTTTCATCTGCTGCTTTACATCCCAACTAGCTACAACAACCGGGACTGGATTGGGCTGAAGCCAGGAGCCAGGAGCACCTTCCAAAATCCCTCGTGGGTGCAGGGTCCCAAGCACTCAGGCCATCCTCCCAGGCTGAATCAGAAGTGGAACAGTTGGAACTTGAACTGGCGCCCATGGCATTGCGGGCAGCAGCTTGACCTTTTAGTCCAGCCACAATGCTGGCCCCCTGGGCTATGACCTTCACAAGAGCTTTACAGCATTTAAAAAAAAAAAAAAACACTCCTAGGTAGGATACAGAGGAGGTTGTAACTGGGTATTCCCCTTTCCCTAGGCAGTCCACACACTGATACAGTAATTTCCCTTAAGGGCAGCTGTTGGTTAAGAACAGAAGTCTGGGCCGGCGCCGCGGCTCACTAGGCTAATCCTCCGCCTAGCGGCGCCGGCACACCGGGTTCTAGTCCCGGTCGGGGCGCCAGATTCTGTCCCGGTTGCCCCTCTTCCAGGCCAGCTCTCTGCTGTGGCCAGGGAGTGCAGTGGAGGATGGCCCAAGTGCTTGGGCCCTGCACCCCATGGGAGACCAGGATAAGTACCTGGCTCCTGCCTTCAGATCAGCGCGGTGCACCGGCCTCGGCGGCCATTGGAGGGTGAACCAACAGCAAAAGGAAGACCTTTCTCTCTGTCTCTCTCTCTCACTGTCCACTCTGCCTGTCAAAAAAAAAAAAAAAAAAAAAAAAAAAACAAACCAGAAGTCTGCAGGTGTACTGCATAGGAGTGATTTTTTTCCCTGCCCTGCTGGAAGCATGAAGAGATTTCCTCGGATCTCCATGTGAGAATCTCATTGGGTTCCTGTAGGTAAAACTCATGAAAGTGTGGGGGTATCTCTAGGACTGGGCCCCTAAAGTTTTTAACCATCCCAGTCACCAATCAAGCCTCCAGAAATTCACGAGCTACACGGCAAGTGTTCCTGCCAACCTTTGCAAAGAAAACTTCCCTGGGACTCAACATCCAGAAGCAATCAAAGAAAATATTGGCAAATTGGAGTGTATATAAAACCTTTTCTTTTTTCTGCACAGCAAAAGTCATCAACCGCAAAGCTAAATGACAAATGATGACTAGGAAAACACTCGCTACTGAAGTCACAAACACACGCCTAAACATCTTAGACTCAGGAAAGAAGGCCAATAATTCTTGGATGCTGTGAGAGAAATAGGTACTCTTGGACTCTGACATATTTCAGGTAGGAACGCAAATGATACAACTTTGGAAGGAAATTAACATATTAATACAACTGGAGCCAGCAATCACACTTCTAGGAAAGTGATCCAAAGATACAGCAACAAAAATAAAATGTGACTTATGCACAAATTGGCTAGTGATAGCTCAAATGTCCACCCGTGTAGAACTACTTGAACTGATAACATCCCCACAATGGAGTACTATGAAGCTCTAAACCTTAATGAACAGGTCACCATATCTGGATACAGAGTGATTTCTAGGAGATATTTTTCAATGAAAAAAATAATAAAGTACAAACCAGAGATTAGTGTGTGCTAACCTTTACAAAATTAAAAAAAGTGAAGTGTTAAACTACATCTATTAAATTGATACATACGAAAGGGAGGGAATAAAAAGTGAGGATAAGATAGTGGTGGAAGTGAGATTCCTATCAACATAAGTTGTTAGAGAGCTTTGGCTTTGAAATCGTGTTAATGTTTTCACATAGTTAAAAAATAATTAAAAAACAACATGGAGCGAATGAATTAAACTGTAGCAAGGTATGCCAGAACCACACTGAGAAAGCCTTCTTCAAGAGATGAATATAAAACACTAAAACGGAAATGAAGACTATTGCAAAGACATTGTAACCTATTCTGAGGGGGGCCGGCACCGTGGGGTAGCAGTAAAGCTGCCGACTGCAGTGACGGCATCCCATATGGGCGCCAGTTCGAGTCCTGGCTGTTCCACTTTTGATCCAGCTCTCTACTACGGCCTGGGAAGACAGTGGAGGATGGCCCAAGTACTTGGGCCCCTGTACCCACATGAGAGACCCGAAAGAAACTCCTGCCTCCTGGCTTTGGATCAGCCCAGCTCTGGCAATTGTGGCCATTTGGGGAGTGAACTGGCAGAGGGAAGACCCCCCTCTCTCTTTGCCTCTGCCTAGCTGTAACTCTGCTTTTCAAATAAATACATCTTTAAAAAAAAAAAAAACCTGTATTCTGTGGACTTATTGTTACTGCCATTTTGAAACTCTTACAGGTTTATTGTGGGATAAAATAATTATGTCACAAAGTTATGAATTTGAATTATGTTATGAAATCAAGACTTTCAACTTACAAAGGAAAACTAAGTATGAAATCATAATGCTAAGTAGAAACCACATAACTATATTTAAATCAGAAACAATTCATCATTCTCTCTCACAATTAAAAATATAATTTTTCAAATTCTTTTCACTGAAAAGATCTAGAAGCAATAAGCGCTGTTATCTTCCACATTACTGTATCTTTTTTTAAAGATTTATTTTATTTATTTGAAAGACAGAGTTACAGAGAGGTAGAGGTTCCATTCGCTGGTTCACTCCCCAATTGGCTGCAACGGCCGGAGCTGTGCTGATCCGAAGCCAGGAGCCAGGAGCTTCTTCCAGGTCTCCCATGTGGGTGCAGGGGCCCAAGGACTTGGGCCATCTTCTGCTTTCCCAGGCCATAGCAGAGAGCTGGATTGGAAGCGGAGCAGCCGGGACTAGAACTGGCACCCATATGGATGCCGGTGCTTCATGCCAGGGCTTTAACCTGCTGCACCACAGCGCCAGCCCCCACACTAATGTATCTTAATACAACTTCTCTTAAAGGAATCAGGTATCTTCTGAGAAATGACTGATTCCAATTCAGTTGTATGAAATATAGATGGTGTACTTGGAATATATTATGCTATCAGAAACAAGGAAGCTATGTACAACTATTGGGATCATGTCAAAAGAAAATGGGAGGGGTGAGTATTTGGCCCAGCGCTTAAGAGGCTGCTTGGGACCACCACATTCCACATTGAGTGCCTCGGTCAAGTCCCAGCTCCAGCCTTGACTCCAGCTTCCTGCTAACACGTAGCCTGGGAGGCAGCAGGGGATGGCGCAGGTACTTGGGTCTCTGCCATCCAGGTGGGAGACTCACACTGAGTTCCCAGTTCCTGGTTTCAGCCTGGCCGAGACCTGGCTGTTCTGAGTATTTGGGGAGATCCCTCTCTCTCTCTCTCTCTCTCTCTGACTTTCAAATTAAAGATTAAAAAAAAAAAAAAAAAAGAGGACACAGGAGCCAGTTGGCCTAAAACAGTACAATTCACACATCAAAATGCAATGGATTCAAAGAAATGTATCACATCCTAATGTATTAGTTCATGACGACACCTGAAGAAATCCTTAATTTTAAACCCATGTAAAAAAAACCAACCGAAATGTCAATTAATTTATCTGAGAATTGATAAGCCAAGGTCAGAAAGAATGTTTGTGTCCTGCCTTTCCTACATGAACTCAACTTCAGGATTACTCAACAGTTGAAAATACTTTTCTCTTTTTTCCTCTCCTCTACTTCCTTTTTTAAAAATATTTATTTATTGATTTGAGAGGTAGAGTTACAGAGAGAGGGAGAGAGGGAGAGAGGGAGAGAGGGAGAGAGGGAGAGAGAGAGAGAGAGAGAGAGAGTCTTGCATTTGCTGGTTCACTCCCCAGATGAACGGCAGGAACTGGACTGATCCAAAGCCAGGAGCCAGGAGCTTCCTCAGGGTCTCCCACGTGGGTGCAGGGGCCCAAGCACTTCAGCCATCATCCACTGCTTTCCCAGGCCAACAGGAGCTAGCTGGATTGCAAGTGGAGCAGCTGGGACACAAACTGATGCCCACATGGGATGCCAGTGCTGCAGGTGGAGGCCTAGCCTGCTGTGCCACAGCGCCTCCTCCTTTTTCTCTAGACCCTTCTAAAATGATTTTTATTTTTTTCCAACTGGTTTCAGGCCTGCCCATTGCATGAACGTTCACTACTGGTTTGTAATGTGCTAATATCCTTGGTGCTTCACTGTCTTCTTTGTTCATTATTTATGCATTTTTAACAATGTCATGAACTCCACTCACTACAGCTCTTCACTGATAGAACGGTGAAGTTTCAAGCAACAAAATATTACCCAGATAGGCTAAGAAATATCCAGACAACTTCATTACTGAAGAATTGTTTGTGAAACTCATCCACTTAGACTGTCAACTGTGTAACTTGCTTGATAATGCCGGGAATCTGGGTTTACATGGAGCGCTCCGTTTTCCTGCTGCTTGTGGCTTGCGTTCCTCCCTTGGAGTGGAATCACCTCATTGTTAGTGGTGCCTTACCACCCAGGGCCCCCAGATTGTGATCAGTACCCCAAGTGCCTGTAGGGCTGAAAGGAAGGCATTTCAAGAGAGAGAGCGTGCAATTTTTTTTTTTAAATTTATTTGACAGAGTTATAGACAGTGAGAGAGAGAGAGAGAGAGACAAAGGTCTTCCTTCCGTTGGTTCACCCCCCAAGTGGTCGCTACGGCCGGCGCTGCGCTGATCCGAAGCCAGGAGCCAGGTGCTTCTGGTCTCCCACGTAGGTGCAGGGCCCAAGCACTTGGGCCATCCTCCACTGCACTCCCAGGCCACAGCAGAGAGCTGGACTGGAAGAGGAGCAACCGGGACAGAATCCGGCGCCCATATGGGATGCCGGCGCCGCAGGTGGAGGATTAACCTAGTGAGCCATGGCGCCGGCCCCAGTGTTTCTTTTTGGCCATTAGCGTCTGCACCTTTGCCTTCTGGGGTAACTTGCTAACAGGTCCGAGCCGGGGCATGTTGAGGTAAGTGCTGTTTCTCTGTCACTGTGCCTGTCCTGCTGCCTGTAAATATTGGCAACTCACCAAGTAGGTCCTTGAAATATACAACACATCCCTGGAGGTCTCGATTTTAAAAATGCTGTTGTATATGGAACTGCTTTCTTCGTTAGACGGAGTTACTGAGAGATCCCATCTGATGCTTTACTCCTCAAATGCCCTCAAGGCAGGGACAAGGCTGAAGCAGCTCAGAGTTGGGAGCTGAGTGAGCAGCCAGGACTCAAACGCAGGCCCTCTACCACAGGGCACTGGTGTCTTAACTGCTGGGCCAGATGAATAGTCTACCAGAAGAGAGCTCACAGCCTGAGTTGCTCAATTTACACTTTGAATGCTATTTTTAAAAAAAGATTTATTTATTTGAAAGCCAGAGTTACACAGAGAGAGGAGAGGCAGAGAGAGAGAGAAAGAGAGAGAGAGAGAGAGAGAGAGAGACTTCCATCCGCTGCTTCACTCCCCAACTGGCCGCAATGATCTGCACCGATCTGGAGGCAGGAGCCAGGAGCTTCTTCTGGGTCTCTCACGTGGGTGCAGGGGCCCAAGGATTTGGGCCATCTTATACTGCTTTCCCAGGCCTTAGCAGAGATCTGGATCAGAAGTGGAGCAGCCGGGTCTTGAACCGGCGCCCATATGGGATGCTGGTGCTTCAGGTGAGGGCGTTAACCCGCTGTGCCGCTGCGCCACAGTGCCGGCCCCAGGGTGTACTTCTTAGTTCAGCTCTCAGTCTGTGGCTGCTGCGGAGGATAGTTCTCGTCTGTGCATACAACACACTCACAGACAACTGTGTGCATTCATGGTCCTGAACGCCACATGCGGTGCCATCTCCCCAGGATATTCTGGTTCCCCGGGGCTCCCCTTTTCGGCTTTCCAGCTAGAAATCTGGGGCTTATCTAAACATATCCAACATGCACTTCCTGCAACTACTGCACGTGCACTGGGTGCCAAGTGCTGAGAGCACAGAGAACACGCAGTGAGGGTGCACCATGCCCTTGAGGCCACTGCTCCTCTGATCGGAGAGCAGCTGCCTGCTCTTCCAGCTCCAAGTGCTCACTCTGCTGCCCACTCCTGGGGTCTCGCTGCCTGCTCCTCGAGCCGGAGATGGAGGCTCTTCCTGGGGGCCCGCTTCCGGCTTTCTGACTGCTGCAAACCAATGCTGGCAGATCCCAGAACTGGTCTGCGGCCTCTGGGTTTCTTCCCCAGGCTGGCTGCTACGGTTTGCTTTGCAGCGTTCTGCAGCTGCTCCACACATCCTGTCCAGATTCTAGCGCTGCCCTATCTCACCTGGCGCTGCAGCCCGAACATTCTTTAAACCAGAGTTCCTGTAAAAAAAAAAAAAAAAAAAAAAAAGACAGAGAGTAATACACTTGAAAACACGCTTGCATCTAACATCACCAAATCCTGTCACTAGAAGTAGGACGATCAAACATCATGTGCCTCTCGACTAGATGTAATAGAAAGTACCTAAGAATGAGTTTTGCTTGGAACAATTCAATCTGAGTTTAATTAAGCCTTTAGAGCTACTTACAGGAAATACAGAGGTCCAAGAACAGTGAAGTGACACCGTGGAGACTCATTAGCAAAACTCAGGTTGTGGGATCTTCTGTGGCGTGAATATACTGGTGGCAGCTAAGTGGCATTGCGAACAGGGGAATCTGGGGCAGGCGTGTGGCACAGCAGGGACACCCGCAGCCCAAAGCAGAGTGCTTGGTTGAGTACTGGCTAATGTGCTTCCTGCTGCTGCACATCCCGGGAGACAGCGGATGATGGAGCGAGTGCTTGCGTTCTGCCAACCACGTGGGAGACCCAGATGGAGTTGCCAGCTCCTGGCTTTGGCCTGGCCCACGATAGTTCTTGCAGCCATTTGGGGAGTGAACCAGTAGATGGAAGATTTCTCTTTCTTTCTCGCTCTCTCTCTGTCACTTTGCCCTTCAAGTAGATGAAAATAAATACATAAACTTTTTTAAAAAAATAATGGAAAACAGAATTAAAAGGCAAGTTTATTTTGGTGCATGAAAAATTGAAATTCATGCATATGAGGGATCTTCAAAAACCCCATGAAAATGAATATTATGAAAAAGCTATGCATGCATTTCAACCTTTTTTTTTGCACCAAAATAAACTTCTAATTCTAATTCCATTTTCCATGAACCTTCTGAAGTATGCTTGTTACTGTAAAGTACTTACACGGTGCTGGGAAATGACAAAGGCAAAGTTATTTCCTCCTGTCACCTTTCAGAGTCTCAGTCTGCCTTCATTTGTGAGACACGGGGGATGACAGCTTCCTTTTCAAGGCTGCTTAAGGATCAAAGGATTCTCCCATTTTAGCCTCCTTTCCCTGGGCGCCTGGGCAGGAGGGCTGGATCCTGATGGGATCTGGTACAATGCACACAGTTGGCCGGCAGATGGCATCCCAGGCCAGTCTATCTGGCAGTCAGCACTCAGGACGGTAGTGCTGATTGTGCTGTACAAAGCTGGGTCCTGCCTGACCGCCCACCAGCTGCTGTTCTCCTTCTCTTCCTAGGTTGGAGGCTCAAAGAGGACAGCAGAGAATGACGGAGATTTGTTGTAGTGGTCAGCAGTTTGCAGAGAATTTGTCACGTGCGGGGCAGGGAGGCACTTCTCAGACCCATGTGGAAGCAGGGTTCACACACCTGCTGCGTCTGAGTCCTGCTTCTTGTCCTCAGAGTCCCAGTGCCTCCCATTCCATCCTGAACCATCTGTGAGCAAGTCCAACCAGGCTCACTGCTCTTCCCCAGCAGCCCGGGAGGGGGAGAGGACTTACACCTGGGCACCTACCCACGCCTGGAGCTGAGGTCTTCAGGAAAAGAGTGCTGACTGCGTGAGCAAATGCGTGATGGGCACAGGCGACTCCGGGGGACACACATTTCCTATTCGTCCTTGAGTCTGAGACGTGGCCCGGGTAGTGATGGAAAGGGTATGCCCTGGAGTGGGATGACTTTCAGGTGCAAATCTCAGCTCCTCCAATCGCAAAATGCACGACCGTGACCAGTGCTCAGCCTCTCCACCTTGAGAGCAGAGATACTAGTACTAGATAATACTAGATACTAGTACTAGATAATAGTACCTCTCTTATACTGATGAGATCAGGACTAAATGATGAGGTGTACTTAAAGTGCTTAGAAAAGTGCCTGGCTAGGGCCAGCATTGTGGTGCAGTGGATTAAATTGTCACTTGCGGGCCGGCGCCGCGGCTCACTAGGCTAATCCTCCGCCTAGCGGCGCCGGCACACCGGGTTCTAGTCCCGGTTGGGGCGCCGGATTCTGTCCCAGTTGCCCCTCTTCCAGGCCAGCTCTCTGCTGTGGCCAGGGAGTGCAGTGGAGGATGGCCCAGGTGCTTGGGCCCTGCACCCCATGGGAGACCAGGAAAAGCACCTGGCTCCTGGCTCCTGCCATCGGATCAGCGCGGTGCACCGGCTGCAGCGCGCCGGCCGCGGCGGCCATTGGAGGGTGAACCAACGGCAAAAGGAAGACCTTTCTCTCTGTCTCTCTCTCTCACTGTCCACTCTGCCTGTCAAAAAAAAAAAAAATTGTCACTTGCGATGCTGGCATCCCATATCAGAGTGCTCGTTTGAGTCCCAACTGCTCTGCTTCTGACCCAGCTCCCTGCTGATGTGCCTGGGAAAGCAGCAGAAGACAGCCCAATGCTCAGACCCCTGCACCTACGTGAGAGACCCAGATGGAGTTCTTGGCTCTTGGCTCTGTCCTGGCCCTGTCCTGGCCCAGCCCTGGCTGTTGTGGCCATTTGGGAAGTGAACCAGCAGATGAAAGATCTCTATTTCTTTGTGTCACTTTGCTTTTAAAATAAATAAATAACTCTTTAAACAAATGAAACAAAGAGAAGAAAAGTGCTGGGCTTACAGTTGGCCTCCAGTCCACACTGACTGCCACCTGAAACTTGCCTTGCTCTGAGAATGATTTAATCCACCTGTAGAAACGCGCTTCAGGAAGCTACATAAAGGGCCTAGTGTAGTCGACTGGCATAAGGGATGGCTCTCAAGAAAACAGCAGCTCCTGCTGCTCCTCCTCGTTCCTGTTTGATCAGTCCTGACTGAAGACGCCTAAGCTAAGTCTCCAAACTCCACGAGTCACAGGTATGGTCTTGCCCACTCTCACCCAAACCCCAGGCTCAACAGCAGCCCCTGCAGTTGTCTGCGTGGTCCTGGGGTCAGCATGTTGCTCACTGAAGGATTCTCCTCACAGTGGCCCACGGAGGGGAAGGCTCTGAGGCCGGGGCAGGCGTCCGGTACAGCGGCTGAGACGCTGCTTGGATGCCCGCATCCTATATCAGAGCGCCCTGGTTCAAGTCCCCACTCCACGTCCAGTCCAGCTCCCTGCTAATGTGCACCCTGGGAGGTAGCAGCTCAAATACTCGGGTCGCTGTCCCCTGTGTGGGAGACCTGGGTGGAGATCTGGGCTCCTAGTCTCAGCCTGGCCCAGTTCAGGCTGTCGCAGCCACTTTAGGGTAAACCAGCAGATGGACATGGACATGCTTACTCTCTCTTTCTGCCTTTTAAGTAAAATAAAAATGTTAAAATGAGACAGAGGAGGAAGGGACCTCCAGAGCTAATTTTTTTCCATTTCCTTTTTGGGCATGTGCTGCTTTTGGAGCATCTTGTACGTATCACTGCTCAACTTTGGGACGCACTTCTGGTCAAAATGGTCCCTGGATGAAGTGCAGTGAGCAGGTCAGGGGATTACTGTCTGAGAGGACAGTAATCTCACCCATACTTGCCTGCAAGTGCCTGGAGACCAGGGAGAGTGTGACAGCTGACCACTAGGTGGTGCTATTAACATGAAGAAATCACTAGGGTTCAAGTGCATCTTCTGCCTGGGAGCAGATAATCCTTCATCTGGAGAAAATACATTTTGGGTGAAATGGAGACAGAAAGGAGAATGTGCACAGTGCATGTGCAAAAATCTGCCACGAAACCAGCAGAGAAGGTGGAAAAGTCAAGTCTACTGGCCTGTCTGGCCTCTGTGCCCCTGTCCAGTCCTGGTTGCTGAGGCCCCTGCTCTGCCACACCCACTCCATGTACCGGCTACCTGCAGGGCACCTCGGGGCCCTTTACCTACATGCTGCACCTGGAATGCCCTTCCACATCCCTTTTCCTTTTAAAACCATTCATACTTGCTCAATTTTTATTTATTTGAAAGGCAGAGAGAGAGAGAAGGAGGGAAAGAGACAGAGATCAATCCATTTTCTACCTGCTGGTTAACTCCCTAAATGCTGGCAAAATCCAGGGTTAGGCCAGTCCAAAGCCAGGAGCCAGGAACTCCACCTGGGTCTCCCATGTGGGTATCAGGGACTCAGATTCTTGGGCCCTCACCTGCTGCTTCCAGGGTGTGCATTAACAGGAAGCTGGATTAGAAGTGCAGCTTGGAGTTGCGTCCAGATGCTCTGATATGGGATGCAGGCATCACAAGCGATTCTTAACTGTGGTACTGAAGATCTGATTTCCTTCTCTTAAGGCTCAGTTGAAGTGGTGCCTCGCCCCAGAAGCCTCCTGATCCTCCCTCCCCAGGCAGAACTGGCTGCGTGAGCTTCTTTGGTATCCACAGTCCCTGTACCTCCCCCTCTCAAAGGTCTTTGTCACTTAGGTGGACTTAGGCCTTAAGTACTGGGTGAGGATTTCCTGGTTTGGCTTTGGAGGGCAGACCTCAGCTGCCTCTATGCAGTCCCAACCCAAACTATGTGGAAGGGCTACCCAGTCCCACTCTTCTGGGGCTCCAGGACCCTGCAGGGCCTTGAGAGTGCCTAAGAATGCGGACAGTTTGTCCACATTGGGTAAGCAGTATGGACGGGTGTATACTGGCTACATCACTTGCACAGCTCAGTGCAAAATAAAAACACAGGAGCCCTCCCTCAGAAATGAAGATTTGGGGGACTGGCACTGTGGCACGGAGGGTTAAACTGCTGCCTAGGGTGCCAGCATCCCACATGGGCATCGGTTCAATTCCCAGCTGCTCCACTCCTGAGCAGCTCCCTGCTAAAGAGCCTGGGAAAGCAGCCGAAAATGGCCTAAGTGCTTGGGTGCCTGCACTCATGTGGGAGACCCGGAGGAAGCTTCTGGCTCCTGGCTTTGGCCTGGTTCAGCTCCGACCATTGTGGCCATTTGGGGGAGTGAACTAGCAGATGGAAGACCTCTCTCTGTCTCTTCCTTTCTCTCTTTCAAATAAAATAAATATATTTTTTTAAAAAAAGCGAAGGCTTTTGAGACGGTGGCAGCACAGCAAGGCCTTTCTGAGCACAGGGTCTGGGCGACAGCACAGGTGACGGCACCCAAAGACCCAGCTCTGAGTCTGCAATTGAGTGGTCTCAGGTGAACCTCGCTTCTGTCGATGGGACTTCCTGCCTGCTGGGAGGTGTTCTCCAGCCTCAGACTTCTCAGTGTGTGCAGCCCTTACATCACAAATTCTCCTACTTCTTAGCTAGAAAACTTAAGATAAAAGCATTGAACTTGGAGTTAGGGAAACCAGGATCCAAGTTTTGACTCCATCACTTCCTAGCACAGCCACGAACATCTCCAGGGCTTACACAGCTCATGAAGCCTACCACGAAAACTGCAGCATCAAATAAGATCTAGAGCCTACACCTACTGTGTCTACTGAGCTCTCCCCACTGAGCCACACTGCCTGTTCTTGGAAAGAACTCATCAGAGTGAACAGGTGCAGACGTGGGACGGTGTTCACCTAGCGAGGATGGCCACAGGTGGGGACACCCAGCGAGCACCTCCTGAGTGCTCCGTGGGCTTCAGCTGCATCAGGGGAGCCAGGCAAGGCGAGGGGCAGAATCTCCCAGACCCTGGAGAAGCTCACAGAATCCCCATGTGCGAGATGCATTCAATACACTTGTACCAAGACTGCCTGTCGGGAGGGTCACCATGAATAATCAAGTACCGCTTTGCAAATTAACGACTCGGATTAGAGCACACTGCACATCCTCCCTGGAGCCTGGTCACCCTCCCTCACTTGCACGGGGGAGCGGGCAGAAGGAGGTGGCTTTCCTGCTGGCTGGGACGGTACATAAAGCCCAGCTGCACTACACCAGCTCCAGGCACACCCTAGATGGTGGGTCCTGCCTGGGAACATGGAACATCTCGGGTTTTGCTGTGTGAAAAGGTGAGACACGCTAGATGGGAGTGCAGTGAAATTTTTGCTTCCTGCTCACCCAACCCACCTCTCCCAGGAAACGCCCCCCACCCAGGTCTGCTTCTCCCCACCCCGGCTCTCCTTCCTTGACACTGCAGAAAGGGGCTTTTGCCGGGCCCACTTTCCCAGCACTTGGGCACCCGCCTGCCCCAACCTGGCTCGAGTCACTGAGTGTCTACTCAGACTCACAGGTTGCTCATGCTGGGGTGCATGAGGTGCCTTAGTCACAGCAGGGGCTAGGCACTGGAGCTGAGGCTGCTCCTGCTAAAACAGGGTCATAGCGATGGGCCAGGGCTAAGCCTCAGTCCTCAGAGCCTGGCTCTTCCCACAATGACATCCATGCCAGCCAGTGGTGGACACCAGGGCATCAACTTCCCAGCTCACCCACCAGGTTGGCAGCCTTGTCTTGCTTGCCCCTCTACCCAGATAGGCTCAGATACCTCCCCTCAGGGCCTGGCCTGACTCTGGACATGATGGGATTCTGCACTACCCAGTTTACGTCATCACACACAGGCTGTGGTGCTCGCCTTGCTTCTGCTATAGAACTGACAACAGCCTGTGCCCTGGACTGGGCCCAGGCTTCTGATGCCTTTGACACCAGACATGGGCCTCCTCTCCACCAAGCCTGGATGCCGAACCTTCTGGAATTGTGAATAGACCATGTCCCTACCATCACCGAGTCTCTTCTGAACCGCTCTCAACTCTGATGAGGTGGTGATGATTCTAAGGGTCTTGGGCTACATCTTTAGATCCAGGGTTGCTTGGGGCAGCTGCGCTCCACACCATACATGGTTGCTGATCAAGCGGACTCATCAAGGGCCTGGCTACAGCATGCACTCACTCCAGCCTCATCCACACTTTCTTCCCAGCCACTCATTCATATTCAAAGCACCTGCAACTGATCTTTATTGGGAGGAAGGTCAAAGCTTCTCCTGGGACTCTTCTGACCTCTGCCAATCCCGGCCCGTCCCAGGGCCGTCCGGGGGGATGGGCGCATTTTGAAAGCTCTACATACAATGTCTGCTACTGACTTGCAGGGGGAAGGAAGGGGCTTTTTTTTAAAAAAAAATTTAAGATCTTTATTTATTTGAAAGGGAGAGAGGCAGAGCCAGAGAGAGAGAAAGAGGTCTTCCATCTAATGGTTCACTCTCCAAATGACCACAACGGCCAGAACTGACCTGATCCGAAGCCAGGAGCCAAGAGTCAGGAGCCTCCTCCTGGTCTCCCATACGGGTGCAGGGGCCCAAGGACTTGAGCCATCCTCTACTGCCTTCCCAGGCCATAGCAGAGAGCTGGATCAGAAGTGGAGCAGTCAGGACTCGAACTGGCACCCCCCGTGCTGCAGACTGGGGCTTTAACTGGCTGTGCCACAGTGCCCACCCCATGGAAGGGGCTTCTGTTCTTCTCAATGGGGTTAAGCCTGCCCAGATACCCGTGTCTCTCCCCGGATGTGTGCTGCTTTCTGGAAGGGATGAGGAACACAGCTCCTGCTGCCCGGAGGATGGTGCAAGGTGGAAGGCTGGGGGCTGGAGCAGCCCACGCTGCGGAATCCCGACTCGAGACATCAGCAGTGGGCTATACCCTCGGGAAGGGAGGGTGTTTCCCACAGGTGGACAGATTTCCAGTGTGGGCTTTGGAAGAAGAAACTTTCAGAGACAGATCTGTGCTGACTGAGACCGGCATCGGGTGGGACTGAGTGGAGAGTCTAGGAGCTGGTAACAGGCCGGCACTGTGGCGCAGTGGGCTAAGCCTTCGCCTGTGGTGCTGCCATTGTGTATGGGCACTGGTTCGTGTCGCAGCTGCTCCTTTTCTCATCCAGTCCTCTGCTATGGCCTGGAAAAGCAGTGGAAAATGGTCCAGGTGCCTGGGCCCCTGCACCCACGAGGGTAGACCTAGAAGAAGCTTCTGGCTTTGGATCGGCCCAACTCCAGCTCCGGCAGAGTGAACCAGTAGATGAAAGACCGGCCTCCCCACCCCCAGTCTGTCTCTGCCTGTAACTCTGCCTCTTTAATAAAATCTTAAACAAGAGTTAGCACACACATACACACTACATGCTTCTCTGGGAGTGAGAAAAGACACGCTGGTACTCATGGTTAACGTCCTTTCCTTTAGATGTGTTGGCCTTGGCCTGACGGACCGGAAGTCAGAGCCACACACAGCCTGGAGGGTGGGCTCCAGCGGGAGGTGAGGCCCCCCAACCCGGGGGTATGCTGAGAAGGAGCTGGCCCAGCTCTCCACCCCTGCCCCCTCCCCCAGGCCGTGCCCCTAGGTGTGAGAGCCTCAGGCACACCTGGCGGCAGGGGCTGACTGCCTCTCGGCCCACCGTGGGGCACGCAGGGAGGAAGGGCACGGGAGGCGGGCAGGGCCCAGTGCGCCTGCTCCCTGGGTGGCAGGTTTCTCCAGTTAAGGGCGTCTGAAGCGCCCGGCTAAGTAGCTTATTCTGCACTCAGATTGAAGGAGCCTGTTAGCAGTGGCCGAGCTGATGGGGCACCAGCAGCACCTGGGAAGCCGTTAGAGCTGCAGATCATGAAACACACCCTGTGCCTACTAATTTGGAGCTCCTGGGGTCGGGCCCTGCAGTCTGTTTTTTTTTTTTTTTTTTTTTTTAAAGACTCATTTTTTATTTAATTGAAAGAGGGAGAGAGAGAGAGAATCTTCCATCCACTGGTTCACTTCTCAAATGGCCATAACAGCAGGGGCTGTGCCAGGCAGTTGCTTCTTCTGTGTCTCCCACATGGGTGGCAGGGACCCACATACTTGGGCCATCCTCTGCTGCTTTCCCAGATGTATTAGTAGGGAGCTGGATCAGAAGTGGAGCAGCTGCGACCTGAACCGGCGCCCATATGCGATGCCGGTGTTGCAGGCAGAGGCCTTACCAGCTACACCACAGCGCCGGCTCCCAGTCTGGGTTTTAGTAAGCCCTTTGGTGATTGTGACGCGGGCTACAACTTGAGGGTTGCTGGGGTGGTGTGAAGAGCACTGGACTTTGCAGGCTGGAGGGGTGAGGTGGGTGGGCAGGGCTGGGAATGGGGAGAGGCAGGAGGGGCCGCTTGTGTGGGTTCGGTGCCTGCAGTGTCTGAACCACGAGCTCCCCTGCACCCTCTCTTAGAGGTGACCAGGGCTGCGCCCAGGAAGTGTATTACCTCCCTTGTAGATGGAAGACCCCTGGCTTTGGTGGGCCGAGTGGCATCTGGAAGATCACACAGGATGTGCTAGCATCAAATTCTGCATCCAATTCGGCTTGACCCCCAAAGCATGGTTTTAGTTTCTTTTTCCCCCACCACTGCCGGTGCCCCACCCCTGGGCAGCCAGGCCTGGAGCCACCCCCCCCCCCCCCGCCGCCATGTCCCCCCATGGCCAAGGTGGAAGGGATGGGGCCTGCTGGCGCCTCAGTCCTGAAGCTAAGGAAGGGAACGAGCTTTCTATTCTTACTCCTGTCTTAAAAGGCAAGTAATTGAATTTTCATAAGGTTCGCCATCACACCTGGGAGCCGGGCTTGGCAAATGTGCTTTCCTGGGAGACCAGCTGTCGCCCCTGACTCCTAGCTGCCAGGTTAAATGTGAGGTTAAGTGAGAAGAGAAGGATGAAAAATTACCTGCATGGTGTGATTGCAACCGCCTGAGTTGAAAAAAAAATAAAGGCCATGAACAATACATGGGGAAGAAAACCCAATGCTAAAAGCATTTTCTTCCTTCCTTTTTTTTCCCTCATAAGCTGTAGGCTGGAGACGCATGCGTTTATTTTTAGAGTGTGACCAGTTGTACCCCTTGTGGAAGGCACTGGCATTGGGATGACCCTGAGGGCCTCACTCTCTCGCCCCTTGGAGTCTGTCTCTGAGGCCAGGGCGGACAGCAGCAGGGACAGGCTGAGGCCTGGGGAAGCCACGCAGCAGTAGCGTGCTGACGTCACTGGTGCTCTGATACTTATCCAGCCGCAAGGTTGGGCCTCTGGGTCCTCATGGCCCTCTGGAATCCCTCCCCAGGACAGTTGGGGGCTTCGGACAGAGTTGTCTGCCATGCTGTTAGCCAGCACCAGGAAGTGCACACCCTGGCGAGAGCTCCGGCTGGGACAGGCCAGAGGAAACCATCCAGAACAAAGCGCACCAGACACCTTTAAACACAAAATATTCTTTTATTTGTCAACGAAGGCTACACGGGGTCACTTCTGGTTTTGTTTGTTTTTCTAGAAGGTATCTACATCTGTATGTATTTACAGCCTTGTTGGTATTTACACAGTCAAGAATACAGTGTTAGAAACACAAAAGTGTTGAGAAAAAAAACTTCTCAAAATTAGTTCCAGACTTCAGGAAAACGATTTCCACGTGGTAAGGCCGGAGTCTCCAGGGTGGCTCACCCAGAGGCAGCTCGGTGCAAAGTCCTCTCGCCCGAGCCGCGGGCTCTGAAGTCCTCAGGACAACGGGCAGATGTGGACACGTGGGATTCTGGCGCTGGGTGAATCCAGGGCCACGGGGCACCGCCAGGCACCTGCCACTCAGCTTCTGCCAGGGGGAGCTGCACCTGCGCAGGCTCACTCCTCCCTCAGCAGTTTGCCTAGAAGAAATCACATTGTGTTGGGGACCAGGAGGTCGCCCGGTCTCATGCCTTTGGCATTCTGCAAGGATCAAGAAATGCAAACTGGCCCCACCCAGGCCTCTCCCACTGGGATCTTCCACATTCCTAACGCAACTGAAGAGCTCCCCATCGGCAGTCCGGGGCACGAGGCTGGTTTCAGAATGTAAAGGTTGGAGAGGATCAAGGGTCTGGTCTCTCCGTCACCTGAGCAATGAGTCTTTAAAATGAGTTTGTTGTTTTTGGAAGGTTAAATGCAAGGGCCCCGGATGCAAAGTTCTTTTTTTTTTTTTTAAATCCCCTCCCCTCCAATAAAATATAGACAAGTGTATAAATCTGGCTGGGAATGAGGTGCCTGCAACGTAAGGAGGGCATTTAGTCCCAGTGAGGAGAGACAGAGCGGCTTCTCTCTGGGACCCCTCAGGAGGTGGGTCTTTGACCAGGACCAGGAGCCACCTCCAGGACTAGTGGCTGCTGGGAGGAATGAAGAATCGACTTGGCCTTGGGCACTGGGTGATCAACCCCCAAAGCCGGGGCCCCTGCTGAGGGCCAGCAGGCTCACGTGCTGGCTGCTGGCCGCAGGCACAAGGCTGCAGACGGAACGCTGCATTCCACTGCTTCACACTGCAAGCCTTCTCTTTGCATAAAGGAAATCCCTGCCATCTAGAAAGGTGATTCTTGAAAGTCACAGCTGCAAAGGTCCTTTTTATTTTAAAACAAATTTCGATTCTTTGTCGTGCACTCATAAAACACCAGCCCCACGCCATGCAGAGGACTGGAAGCACACACACCTCCCGGCCATTCTCAGCCACTGGACACTTGCTCCCTGAGGGACTGCTCCGAATCCTCCCTCTCCAAGAGGAAGTCAGGCACTGGTGCGGTCCTTGGCGTAGTGCTCAGCGAGCAATTCCGAGACCAGGGTCAGAGGCTGACCAGGCGCGACTTCCGGCTCCCCTCCCTTCTGTTGTCATCGCTCTGCCCTCCAGGGAGAGCAGAGGAAAGCTCATGCTATAGAAACCGAAGTTGAGGACCACCCAAGTCCTAAGGTGGCGGAGGGGCTGGGGACTGGGGCATGACTGGTAGCTGTGGAGGGTGGGCAAGAAGGCAGAAATTGCCCTAAAATAAATCTCTTTCTAGGGTCAGAAGGCAATGTGCTGCAGAAGCATGACCCCGGGCCAGTGTGGGAGGGAGGGCTGGCCACTCCAACGAGGGCACAGGTTCAGTTTGGGGGGTGCCAAAAGGACAGGTGCCATCAGGGATGGGATTTGATGCTGGGAGTCCACTAAAGAGGCAAAGGGGACTCCGGCTTCTGCCTTCCAACTCACCTTCGTGGGATTGGGACTGCTGGTCTCAGTAGGAGGCCAGGCTGCGAGGGCAGGGCCTGTGTTACCTCCCAGCACAAATGGAAAACAACTCAAAAGGATCAGAGTCAGAGCAGCTGCAATACAACAGCACCAAGGTGAAACCAAGGTGCATGGTGCTGCCCGCCCCCGCACTGAGATCCTTTCTCTAAGGCTTGGGTGTGCTTGAACTTCTGCCCCCTCCACCCCCGTACCTGGGCCTCCTTGGTGGTCTGTAGCCCAGGGAAAACGGAAGATCATTCCTGATGTTCAATCTTGTCTATGTTTTTGATCCTTAGCAGATCACACTATTCCTGTGGGGACCGGGGCCGGAGGGGCTGGGGGGAGGGGTAGCGAGATGGTTCCCCTGACCACGTGCTTTGACCTTCAAGCAGACACCCCCATCTGGTCTTGACCTATGGCAGGTGGCCAGGATGAGGCTGATCAACTGGGCCAATAGGCAGAAGGAGGCCTTTGCCCAGGGGTGCTGCACATATCAAGAGTACATCTTGTGAAGCCCAAGTCTCTTTTGGATTAAAAAAAATAACAACTTGGGTTTTTTAGGCCAGACTGTTTTCCATGGCATCCAGGAGCGGTCCAGCCAGACGGGAGCACCATCGCCAGCTCATGCCGTGCACGGTGGGGCCCGAGGGTCACTGTGTCTGACCCCGCGTAGCTCTGGCTCCAGAGGCCACGGGCAACCAGTGGACACACAGGCCAAGGCACACTGTTGCGGCAGTGTGACTTTTTTTCTGGAAACAGGAAGAGCACTTAGCGAAACACATCCTCTAATCCCAGTGGGATGACGTAAGGCGAAATCTCCTCTCCCCCAGGAGCTCTGGATGCCTCCCTCTGCCAGGCAGAACCCAGCCTGCACGCTGCTCCGATTCTCACGCACTGAGAGACCTGCTCGGTTTCATTAACTCGTGTAATATTCTGAAGACTCCGTGAATAAGGCTATAAAGGTGCCATGAGCTTATCAGTCCAACAAGGTTTCCACGGGGAATAGCTCAGACTCAGAATTCATTTTCCACACTTAATGTAAATGTAACCCATAAAAGTTCCATTTTCTAAGAAGCCCAACTCCAAAGGAAGCATTTGGCTCCCTGTCCTGTCTCCCAGAGCCTCCTGTGAGCGGTGATGACCACGGTCAGCAGGTGGATGACCCTGGATTGGGATCCTCTCACTGGGAGCTCCTCGCTCTTGCTGTGGCTCTCCCTTGCCCCCAAGGCTTCCCTGGCCTGGCCTGCTGATGTGGCCATGCCCTCCGGTGTGGGCTGGACCTGCTTCCCGGTGACACATGCAGAAGCAGGGCAGGCCTGACCTGCTGGGTCTCCGGGAGTGTCAGCCTCAGTGGCCATTCTGACCCTGCTGGGGTTGTATGATACTGCCAGGCCGCCCCACGTCAGCTCTCTCTTCCTTTCTCCTGAGCCTTTTGGAAATGCAGGCTGGGTTTCTCCTTTAGGGAAGCTGTTCAGAGGAGCTTCACAGGAGGGGCGCCCTGAAGAGCCCCTCCGCTGCCCCCAGCTCTGCAGCTGCAGGCACAGGCGAGGCCCTGGGGACTTCAGGAACTGCTCAGAAGGGTGCTTGGCTCACACCTTCCTCTCTTTGGCTGACTTGTCGTCTTAAGCATCTTTCCCGAATCAAAGGCCGCCGAGCACCTCTCTCCACACTCCCATGTCTCAGCGGTGGCCCCTGAGCAGTGGAGGGAGATACCCAAGGTCAAGGGGACGGGGCTTCCCCTGGGAAGGCAGGCGGTACCCTTGCCACCACTGCCATCCTCTGCCGCGGCGCCCAGTGCTGCTCCCCACAGCTGGCTCTGGGAGAGAGGAGGAGGAGAACAGGGAACACGATGAAGGATCAAGCAATCACAGACATCTTGGATGCGTTCACCCCTTGGGGAGGACAGGGCTCCCGGCCCCAGGATGTTGTCACCCCACTCGTGGGGGCAGGGGTGGGGCAGGGGGAGGACCCCGGGAGACACTTTCTCTATCCCAGCAAGGGGGACAACGACACAGGTTTTGCAAAAGGGGCAGGGGTCTCACTGAGCATCGAAATAGGAAGCTTAGACAGGGGCCGGGGTCGGGGGGAGGGGGCGGGGGAGGAGCTTGAACAAAGTGCTGAACGACATCGTGAAACTCCCGGAGCAGGATGAAGCCGTCTGTGGTTCTCCGGAGGCACGGAGCACAGCGAGGACAGACCCACCACTGGTCCGCAGGAGCCTGGCTACGGAGCCTCCTCCCCTGGAGAGGGGGGTGCGTGCCAGCCCAGGAATCTCCGCACCCCTCACTCCTGCCCGATCGAAGCAGAAAGAGTCGCACAGGAGACAAGTTAGCACAGACACTCGTGTCTCACATCACACTGGGGACCTGGGGACAGACGAGGGACACCCCCCAGGAGATGCGTCTCAGAGAGGAGGAATGGACCCCAAACAACAAGGAAGAATCCTCGAGGGAAAAGGGAACGAAAGACAATAAAGTTTTCATTGTGATCACACTACAGAAAAAAATACCTTCTGTTCTTTGCAAAAAATGTGTGAAGGCCAAATCTGTGTTTTTCTTAAAAAAAAGCATGTTGCATGAATTACAATGCAACCAGTATCTTTTTTGTTTGTTTTCTGCACTTGTTAAAAAAATGATTTTTTTCTTTCGTTTTTAAAGTACAACACAGTCAGGTGTGTGGCCACAAAAGAGTAGCTGTCTTTGGCAAGAAGTCCAGGCCTCGGCCCTCTCTGTCACCTTCGGCCCATCTCGCTCTGTCTCATGAAGTGGATGTTGTTGGCGCTGTCCGACAGTTCTGGGTACTGCTCCACCGACAGCACGAAGAAGCCGTCGTAGCCTTGCACCCGCCCTGTGTTCAGCACCTGCTGCTTCTCCCCCTCGGTCCAGGCCCGCAGGCCTTCTTCCCCTTCCCGCAGTCTCTGCTGCTCACGAGCCCAGGCCTGGCGCACGGCCCTCTGCCGGGCCAGCTCCAGCACCCGCGCCTTCTCCTCGTCCAGCGTCGTCCCGTAGCGGGTGTTCAAGCACAGTGGCCCGTACTGCAGCTGGACGTCTGTGTACCGTCTAGTCCTGCCACTGAGCATCGTGTTGATCTGGGACACGGTCACGTTGACGCCGTTCTCCAGGGTCCGCCGCCCCCCACTCAGGCCCAGGATGGCCAGGTCGCCTTCGGAGGGCCCTGGTTTCACGAAATAGTGGGTGTCCACGCCATCGATGGTGAAGTGCAGGTTCTCCAGGTAGTGGGCGTTGTTCAAGATGGCGGCCACCCTCCGCCCATCCTCGTTGGCCACACTGATGATATCTGTGGTCACCTGGCCATCCTTCAAGGCAAACTTGACCCCCTTGCCGAAGACGGAGCCACCGGATGCAAACCTCTTGGTCTCTGGGGCCTGCTGGCAGCTGGTGATGGTGGAGCCATGGAGCTGGTCGAAGCGTTCTAAGGTGATGAAGGCCTTGAGCTGCTTCTGCACTTCACACTGCACCCCGAGGATAGACTGAGAGGGGAGGAGAGAGACAGAGTAAGGCAAAGGGGAAAAGGCCCCAACACGCAGCTTCAGTGGCTAGGTCAGGTCTACACCAGCAGCCCTACTGCCGACCACCAGCCTGCCCTTCAGACGCTGTCCAGGGAGCGTCTTACTGTGCCAGGTCCTTTTCTGAACTCTAGAGACACCAAAACGGATCCGACAGCGTCCTTGGGGCAGGGCGAGATAGATAGGACGGCGGGCATCAACCAGTGCTCTAGGAGAGCTAACAGCAGAGGCTCTCGCCCTCCTCATCTCATCTTCACAGTCACGTTACATGGCAGGTTCTAGCGTGACTCTGATCTTCTTTCTAAGGAAATGAAGGCTGAGAGAGTTTGGAGCCAGCCCACAGTCAAACGGCTGATAACAACAAGTGAGCATTCACACCCAGCTCAGTGTCCAGGGCTGGAGGAGCCGAAGCGGCTCGGCCTGAAGGCGGGGAGTGTGGGAAGTGAGGACAGGCTCGTGTGTGAGCTGGGATTGGAAGCATGGGTGGGACGATGCCAGAGGGAGCGATGGCAAGGAGTGCATTCTGGGCATGGAGGCACACTGAGACAAATGGTGGCGATTTCTACAAGGGGACCTTGAAAAGCCCAAGGCAAATGGTACAGATGGTTATGGAAAAGCTGTGCATGGATCTCAAAAAAATTGTTTTAGATAAATAAATGTATCTTAAAAATTCATTAATTCATTTGTTTGTTTTTTTGAAAGGCAGAGAGGGAAGGAGGGAGAATGAGTGAGGGAGAATGAGGGAGGGAGGGAGGAAGAGAGAGAGAGGGAGAGCAAAAGAGGAGACAAAGGAAAGGCACATGGAAGTAGAAGATAGTGTGGGGAGAGCTTTGGTGGAGGGAGAGACAGGGAGCCACCAGCACACAGAGTGGCAGAATCCCACGCTCCAGAGCTGGGGAGAGAGAGAGAGGGATAGCGGGGAGGGGGAGGAAGGGAGGAAGGGAGGGAGAGAGGGGAGAGAGGGGAGGAAGGGGAGGAAGGGGAGGAAGGGGAGAGAGGGGAGAGAGGGGAGAGAGGGGAGGGAGGGGGAGGGAGAGGGAGAGAGAGGGAGAGAGAGGGAGAGAGAGGGAGGGGGGGGAGAGAGAGAGAGAGAGAGAGAGAGAGAGAATCTTTTCATTTACTAGTTTACTCTCCAAATGCCCACACCAGGAGGGGCTGGGCTGGGCCAGGCCAGAAGCCAGGGTGTCCTGCACGGATGGCAGGGATCCAATGACTTGAGCCGTCGTCACCTGTTGCCTTCCACAGAGAGCAGCGGCAGGAAGCCGGAATCGGGAGCAGCACCCAGGCACCCTGACGCACGCACGCCGTGGTGTCCCAAGCAGTGATGAACTGCGATGCCAAACGTCCGTCCTGAAACTTACCTTCCAACTACCTCTCTGTGAACTTTCTGAACACCCTGTTCTGCTGCTCCCCGTGCGGCACGCATCTCAGTACACGAATTTCAAGGAGGGCCTCTGTCCCGCAGTGCTTTCTGGGGGACCCTCAGGCACCCCTGCTCTTGGCTGCTCTGGGGGATGGGGGTGGGGGGGCCTCCTAACCACCTGAGCTCAAGGACCAGGGAGTTCAGGAAGCCTCCAGGGCCTCATCAGCGACAGAGAGAAATGGCCTTAGGAACAGGCCTATCGGCTTCTTGCTGAAATTAAGTCCTCTTTATAATTAATAGAACCCTGTCTGTGAGCAATTATTTCCTAGAGTTTCACAAAAGCTGGAGTGCTCAACAACAAAGATCTCCGATGCTTGCCAAGGGCAGAAATCAATAATTCATTGACAGGCGAGGCTGGCAAACAGGCAGGCCTTGTCGGGCTGCGTGGGGTGCAGAAGGGAGCCTGGCTGGGGGTGGGGGTGGGGGTGGGGGAAGAAGAGCTGTGCTGTTGGAACCGCAGGCGCTGGCCCCAGAGAGGGCGGGGCCAGCCCTGAGCGCCAGAAAGAGGAGGGGCTGTGTGGCCGGGCAGGCTTGGGGTCTCCTTCTGCTCCTTTCCAGCTGAGAGACCCTGGTCTCCTGTTCTGTAAGGGGGAGGGCGGGGGAGGGGACAGACACCTACCTTACCAGCTGCCGGCTCTCCCTGCACCTGTGTGCTAGCCGGGTACCTCTGAGACCCAGAACTTACTTTCTTGGGGCTCGGCCCGTAGTGGAGGGAAAGGAAAGGCCACCGGAAGTAGAATACAGTGTGGGGAGAGCTCTGGAAAAAGCCAGGGAGCCACCAGCGCACAGAGTGGTGGAATCCGGTGCTCTAGAGCTGGGGGGAGGGAGGCAGCACGCTGAGGACTCTGGGATTCGGTCTGGAATGAGCGACACCAGCAGCGTGCCACCTGCTCTCCTCCTCAGTCTGCTGGCCCCGGCGCTGGGTTTCCTCAAAGTCCTGGCCTCTGCCTGATTCACTGCAGCCCAGGGCCTGGCCTGGAGTCGGCTCCTTGCACAGAATTTGTGAATGGAGTCAGGGCCGGAGGTGGGGAGAAATGAGCAAGGAACGCCTGAAGCGAGCAGGCGAGATGAGCTTGTTTGTAAGGACCTTTTCAGCTGTAAGATTCTGGTCTTTGAAACTTTGTCATAAAAGGAAGCTGAGAGAAAGTAACTTTTTTTTTTTTTTTTTTTTTTTTTTGAGCACCTACAGCAGGCCAGGTACAGGACTCAGCAGGATGATACAGACCAGACAACAGGGTTGGAAATCCCTGCTCTAGCCTTGCTATGTGACATGGGGAAGGCCTCAGGTGTTCAATCCGTGAAATGGGAACAGTAACACCAGGGGGATAGCTCGAGCTTTGTTATACAGAACATTTCACACAAGGCCAGGTGGCGCTCAGACAATGCTGCATTGGTATTTAGAACACACTTCTCACCTGGCACTTTTGTCTGGCTAGTGACAAAGGCTTATGGGTTTGGTGGAATGCCACAGAACAACACAGGCAACTCCTCAAGGCGGTTTGTGAAGAGCCACTGGGCATCTGTGGCACAGCCTCTGCAGGGCAGTGGAGGCCCACAGGGGTCTGGGTCCCTGGCCCAAGCCTCCCTGCAAAGCTGGTGGCGCCCCCTGCTGGAACATCAGAACGGGCACCCTTGGATAGGAAGTACCTTGCTGTTATCCCACTCCTGCGTTTTCATCTGAGTGTGGACGAGCTCGTAGGAGGGTTCCATGGCGTCGGTGTCCGGTGGGGGATAGCCGGGGATCACGTTGTGCAGCTGGAATCCGAAGGTGAGCAGCCAGCTGTTGACGTCTGGGCAGGAGAGAAGCAGAAAGACCGCCGTGGAGTAAGTGGCTCTCAGGTGTGACTTGTCCTGGGGAGCGGGCAGCCGGAGGCAGGCTGCAGTGGGAGGAGGACCCTGACAGCTGCTGGGGGGACCAGCACTTGGGACGATGGGTTCACAGTGTCAAAGCCGAGTGTGCCTCTGAGGCCCGGGACCCCCTCCCTCCTGCGGATATACCCAAGAGACAGGAATCTTAGGAGAACCTGGGTTTCCTGACTCCCCTTTCTGATTCCAACCCCGAGTCCTCCAGCCCAATATTGGGGTGGGGGCTGTTGATGTATGTAGGATCACCCATGACCCCTGACACCGACTCCCCACTTGCACCCTCATCATCAACAGGGGACTCTAGCAAAGCACAGCCGGCGCCAAAGGAGAGTTCTTACTGACTGACTTGACTTCTCTTTGGAAGCAAACTTCCCCAGGCTGGCGCTGTGGTGTAGTGGGTAAAGCTGCCACCTGTGACTCTGGCATCCCATATGGGCGCCGGTTCATGTTGTGGCTGCCCCACTTCCGATCCAGTAATGGTCTAGGAAAGCAGCAGCAGATGATCCAAGTGTGTGGACCCCTGCCACCCCCACGGGAGACCTGGAAGTAACTCCTGGCTTCAGCCTGGCCCAGCCCTGGCAGGTGCGGCCATCTGGGGAGTGAACCAGCAGATGGAAGCTCTCTCTTGCTCTCTCTGTCTGCAACTCTTTCAAATAAATATATAAATCTTAAAAACAAAGAAATATACTTCTCCACCTCTCCTGACCCTTTTTGGAGTGACCAGAGCCCCGGGGCCATAGTGCCACTGGGCATGGAGCTGCCTTGTACCAGAGATCAAAGACTGTGCCTCTGACAGCCCATGGAAGCCGCTCGGCCTTCTGTGTCTTTATCCTCCCATCTTCTACATCCGTAGACATGGTACTAATGGATTTTTATAACACCTTGGCGATGCTAATGATCAAATGTGAAGTGGAAGCAATGACAGGATTTTGCAAGGTGCATTTGGTTCTCTGAGGATTGCAATCAGAAAGCCAAGGCACAAGGACAAGAAAGAGGACTCTGAGTGGCCCATTATTGCCAAGCGCCTGGGCCTGACTTTGGGGTTGCAAGGAGAAGCCTGGATCAGAAACACTGCCAAGTCCCAGGAAAGCAGGGCGACTGTCACGACTGCTGATGGAAGCTGGGAAGCTTGCCTCCATGCCTTTAGGAAAAATGCTGGAAAGGTCTTCCCCAGGGGCTTTCCCACAGTGCTCTTCTGAAGGGCTGGGAGTTCCAGTCTTCCTTCTATGACTTCCGCGGTAGATGCTTCCCCCAAGTCGAAAAGCTCCTCTTTCTCCCCCCATCCTGACTGTCACTGCTGCTGTCTGGGAGTGATGAAATGCCAGCAAGAATCATCCCTTTCTCATGTGGACAGCCTTGGTCTTTACAAAGTGCATCCAAATCCAAGACAGACAGTTTCGGATTCAGACAGGGCAGAGCCCTAATTCCAGCCTCACCATTTCTTAGCGGGTCGGCCACTCTACCTCTTTCCTCCTCTGTACATGGAGTCAGCAACCCCCACCTCACAGGCTTCAAGGCAAGATTAAGATTAGGCCAGCACTGTGGTGCAGTGGGTTAAACCACTGCTTATGACACTGCGTCTCATATGGGAATACTGGTCCAGGTCCTGGCTGCTCCTCTTCTGATCCAGTTTCCTGATACCATGCCTCGGAAGGCAGTGGAGACTGGCAGTGGGAGACGGCCTAAGTACTTCTGTCTCGGCCACCCAGGTGGGAGACCAGGGTGGAGTTCCTTGCTCCTGGCTTTGGCCTGGTTCAGACCTGGCTACTGTGGCCTTTTGGGGAATGAACCAGCACACAGAAGAGCTCTCTGACTCTCTTTCTCTCTCTGTCACTCTGTTTTTCTTTTCTGTTCTTTTTTTCCTTCAAGATTTATTTATTTGAAAGGCAAAGTTAGGGGCCAGTGCAGTGGCATAGCGAGTAAAACCGCCACCTGCAATGCTGGCATTCCATATGGGTACCGACTTGAGTCCCAGCTGCTCCACTTCCAATCCAGCTCTCTGCTATGGCCTGGGAAAGCAGTAGAAGATGGCCCAAGTCCTTGGGCCCCTGTACCCCTGTGGGAGACCCGGAAGAAGCTCCTGGCTCTTCCCTTCAGATCCGTGTAGCTCTGGCCCTTGCGGCCAATTGGAGAGTGAACCAGCAGATGGAAGACCCCCCCCCCCCCCCGCCTTTCCTTCTCTCTCTGTGTAACTCTGACTTTCAAATAAATAAATAAATCTTAATAAAAAGAGAATATCTTCCATCCATTGGTTCACTCCCCAGATGGCTGCAATGGCCAGGGCTGGGCCAGGCTGAAGCTAGGAGCTAGAAGGTTCATCCAGGTCTCCCACGTGGATGCAGGGGCCCAAGCACTTGGACCATTTTCTGTTGCTTTTCCCAGGTGCATTAGCAAGGAGCTGGATTGAAAGTGGAGCTGCCAGGACTCAAACTGGCACCCATATGGGATATTGGTGCTGCAGCTGGCAGCTTAACCTGCTGTTCCACAGTGGGCCCCTGCTTTTCAAATAAATAAATAATAAATAAATCTCTGGAGCCAGCGCTATGGAGTAGTGGGTTAAGTTGCCACTTCTGACACCAGCATCCCGTTCCCATCTAAGAGTGCTGGTTTAAGTCCTGGCTGCTCTACTTCCCATCCAGCTTTCTGCTAATGTGCCTGGGAGGCAGAAGAAGATGGCCCAAGTACTTGGGCCCCTGCCACCCATGTGGGAGACCAGGATAGAGTTCCATGTTCCTGGCTTCGGCCTGGCCCAGCTCTGGCCATTGTAGTCATTTAGGGGAGTGAACCAGTGGATGGAAGATCTCTTCCTCTGTCTCTCTCTCTGTTGTTCTAACTTTCAAAGTAAATAAAATAAATAATAAATCTTGAAAAAAGGGCTAATGATGTACACAGCATATCTGCAGTAGACATTTTTTGGATGCCTTCCCTTTCCTGTGAGAGTCTCTATGTAGTTTTCAGCTGACTCCACTTAAGGGGCCAGCAGTGGCTGTCGTGACCTAGGCTCAGCCAATCAGTGCATTCTGTCTCCAAGCCCTGCTTCACGAATTGTCACGTGAACAAATGGATATGTTTAGGACCCCTGAAGAAATTTTTGCAAGAAAAGATTTTGTCTTACATTATTTTCACTGTTGTTGCTTGAGGTAAATGGGGCTGCATGGAGCCCACACAGAAGGGAGAAGTTTGGTGAGCGTCAGCACTACAGTGGTTTCTTATTAGAGATTCAGAACTTCTCCCATCTGCTAAAACCTATTTATATAAAATCTCTCTTTTTCACGCTATAGTTTTTCAAACAACGGGCTATGACTTACTCTGCAGCCAAATCAATTTTTATGCCATGACTAGCATTTTTATTGAAATGGACTAGACTAAGGAAATATGTGGTTATCTCAAAAAGTTTGTGGAAAAATGAAACTAAAAGATTATTTTGGTGCAATGATTTTTGAAATCATAGTTCTTTAAAAAAGAATGAACATTTTGTAAATACTTTTTGAAGGCTCCTCATTGTATTGCTTTTAAATCTTTCTGTAACAAAATTTTTTTTCTCCAAATGTCTTTATGAGAGAGAAAGATGATGCACACACAGGCACACATGTGCACACAGACACACACAGATCTTTTATCACCCCCAGGGATAGGCCAAAGCTGGGAGCCAGGTACTCCACCTGGGTGTCCCACGTGGAGGGCAGGGACACAAGTACTTTAGCCGTCACCTGCTACTTCCCAGGATACACGTTAGCTGGAAGCTGGAATTGGGAGCAGAGCCAGGACGTGAACCCAGCTACTCTGAAATGGGATGTGGGCATTCCCAGCATCTTAACTACTGTGTCAAATGCCAGCCCCTAAATGTGTCTTTTAATTCCATTTTCCTTGAATTTTTTTAGTGCCCTCATATGAATGTTTCACATATAAGTGTTGTTTGCAAACATTTTGTTTTAGTGAATTACTGTGATGCAAAATCTTTTTTCTTTTAAAGAATTCTTTTAATTTATTTTTATTTATTTGACAGGGAGGGCCTGAGAGAGAGGGAGAGAGCATCCATCTGCTGATTCACTCTCCAGATGGACACAATAGCCAGGGCTGATCCAGGACGAAGCCAGGAGCCTGGAGCTCCTTCTGGGTCTTCAGAAGTGGAGCAGCCAGGACACGAAGGGGTGCTCTGATATGGAATGCACGCTCTGGAGGTGGCGGCGTAGCATCCTGTGCCACAATGCTGGCATTGCGATGGGGGCATCACCATTGCAGAAATGTGGAGACAGGTGCATCGGGCTGTGCACCCCATGCCGGCGGGCCTGGTGCTGGGTTGCCCTCTGCACCCTTAGCATGGGTCTGGCCAAGAGCAGGTATGCATAATAAAATACTTGCTGGATTCAACTGACTAGCACAAAGAACCCAAGCTGCACAGGGAAGTTGGGTTGCTTTGTTAAAAACTGGAGTCAGAGACCAGTACCATTGTCACAGACAGTGTGCGGGGTCTCGGAGAGCCTCAGCTCCACCGACCCATCTGTGTGACACCGAGCAAACCTCTCATGGTTAGGAGGCATCACAGCCTCCTCTGTAGAACAAAGAAAATGACGCTGTCCCAGGGCTGTCGTGAAGTTTCAACGGCACCCCGTCTGCCAAGTGCCTGGCACAGCGCAGTGAGCCAGGCATGTTGGCGCTATTCTGGAGGGAGACCATATGTCCACGGTGGTGTGCAAAGAAGCAGGGGGAGGGAGTAATAATATTTTGGCAAGCTGCAAAAAATTTTTTTTGATAGAAAAGTACATTTCCTATTGCACCATTTTTTTTTTTCAGCCGCAGTAACCTGCCAAGACATCTCATAGGAAACTCACTGGAGGGTGAGGCAGGGGGCGTGCTTAACGCAGACAGATGTAATGGAAATGTCATCTCAATCTGTCGGCTTTCTCTGGAGCTAGCAGCCAAGCTGAGCTCGGCGGATGCTGTGAAGCACTGTCAACGTGCTCATGTTTACCCCTCGGCCCCGAGCATGTTTTCACCACACCTGAGTGCCACCTCGCTCTCTCCCTTCTCCCCCACGTTCGGGTCCCCCTTGCTCAACACGACAACCTGGGATTCTTCCCTGAAAAAGAATTCTTCTATTGCTGTCAGCAGCAACAGGGCCAGACAGGGCCTGCAAGCCTGGGACTCAGCAAGCCATGTCCATGAGGGCACTCGTGTGAGTGACACACGCTGCACCCTCTGGACTTCTGTACGTGCTGTTCCCGCTGGCTGGTGTGCCTTTCCCTCGTCACCTGACAGGCAGCACTTAGGAGGCGGCCTGCTGTCAGCTGCTCAGGGATGGCTTCCCAGAACCCTCCCAGGCAGGGCCTCTGTGCCTCTGGGCCTGCTCTGCAAACCTTCGTGGTCCCGCTCATGCCCGATAACACTGGTAGGTCTCTCCTTTAGCGTCAGGAATCCCTGGAGGGGAGAGATCACCTTTCAACCCCCGGTGCCTCCAACAGTGGCCGCACAGGGGAGGCCCTTGGGGATGAAGGGAACTGACATTGGAGAGGTAGCAAGAGGACTGCATCACAGGGCAGAATGGGGGAGCAGCCAGGCGCCGAATGTAAAAAGACCCTGAGTCACTCTCCCTCTCTTTTTAAAAACGGGTTGTGATTTTTCTTTCTTTTCACTTATTCAAAAGGCAGAAGGAGAAAGAAACAGAGACGACAGAGACATGGAGGAAGAGGGATGTTTCACCGGCAGGTTTATTTCCCACATACCTGCCCACAGCTGGAGGGGGGCCACGCTGGGCCAGGCACAGCAGGCATCTCGGTGCGCCCCAGCCGCCACCCTGCCAGGGCGCACTTGTGCTCTTTGCTCCCCCAGCGCCCTCTCCCTGTCCTCTTTGGGTTGGATATTTTCTACTCTTCTGTTTTATCTGCACTACTGACTTATTAGTTATGTGTTTGTCTTCAGCTTTTATGGTTTTAGTGGTTACTCTATGGCTTGGACTATGCATATTTCATGTATCAGAGCCAAGGTAGGATTCTGAGTTTAAGATTAGGAAGCTGGAATTCAGGGCAACTGAATCATTACCATAATGAGTCATAGCTTAGAAATGGTGGCTCCTTCACTGGGTTCTGACTCCAGTGTCTGAATTTTCCATTACATTATCACAAATAGAGAATTGTTTTTATTTGTCTGTTTCAGCCATACCTTAACCCAACTTATCAGGAATTCACGGCCAGCTCAATCTCTATGTCAGAAACTCCCAAAGTGAGATATTGGAATTTCATGGTGAAAAAAAGGGTTTCACGGTCAGGTGAGCTTGAGAAACAGTGAGTAAGTATATTAGACAGTTTTTACTGTAGGACTTCTCAGAGCCTTTCATAAACTGAAATGTATCATGAAAATTTTAAAATGGTAGCAGCTCTGTCAAATTGCTTTTATGCCAGGACCATCCCTACCCACCCCGAGTATTCTCCGAACTAGTGATTTTTCAAATACACGTTGGCAAATGCCACACTCAGGGAAGGTCCGTGTTTCCCACCACCCCACGGCAGCTTTCTCAAGGGAGGTGTCCCGCCAGATGACCAGAGCCATCGACTAGGTCCTCCCCCACTCCGAGGGAGCCCTGTGCTCACCTGTCATGAAGCACTTGATGTCCTGGGAGTTGCTGATGGGGTTGTTGTTTTTGAACATGTACAGGTTGAACGGCATGACGTTGCTGCTGCTGAGGTGTTTCCAGAGCTCGTGGTCGGGGCTGGTCCAGCGTCCGGCCAGCACGTCGTAGTCCCGGCGGCCCATGTGCACGAGCTTGGTGAGCGGATCGTAGAGGCCGCCGTGATAGCCGATGATGATCTGGAAGTTGGGGTTGGTGTCCATGTAGATCTCCCCGTAGGCCGTGTAGAGGATCTGCTTGATCATCAAGCCTGTTCCGCTGAACACGGCAAGGGGGGTCCCGATATTGTCGCAAGCGATGTAGAACTCGTCGCCGCTGCTCAGCTCCATGGCAAAGAGGTGGCCTTGCAGGTCGTAGTAGAGGGACGTGATCTCAGAGCTGGAGTGGTTGTAGAGGTGGGTGACCTTGGTGGGGTTGGTCAGGTCTGCATAGAAGAACTGCAGGTGGTGGCTGTGGCTGCTCTTGCTGGACACGCGCCGGCCCAGGCCGTCGTAGCGGTACCTGACGCTCCAGCCACCGGCCCGGTTGTAGGCCCTCATGAGCAGGCCTGCTGAGTTGTATTCAAAGACGTCGCCTCCCCGCTGCCGCAGGAAGCCGTCCTCGTCCATCTTGTACTGCACGTCGCCCAGCCTGGTGATGCGGTCCCGGAGGTCGTAGCGCAGTGGGGTGAGCCGGGCGCTGTTCCCCGGGCTCAGCAGGTGCAGGTTCCCGTTGAGGTCATAGCTGTAGCGCCAGAGCGGTTTGTCGTTGATGGAGACCGTCTGCAGCTGGCCGTCGGCGTCGTACTCGTAGGAGTAGCGGGTGGTGTTGGCGTAGGGCCCCACCTTCAGCTCCTTCTTCACCACCCGCCCCATGTTGTCATACTGCACGGTCATCCAGTACATGAGCGAGCGGAAGATCTCGTACTGCACCTCCTTCATCCTGCCGTAGGCGTCGAAGTGTTTAGTGTGGGTCATGACCGCCGTGGTGATGATCTGGTTGATGTCATAGTAGATGACCCCGAACTTCCCAAACTGCTCGGTTTTGCCCGACACGTCGTCGTAGCGGTACAGGTCAATGGGCAGCGGGGTCTCGTTGATCACGGCCTGCATGCTGGTCACCCGGAAGCTGTTGTCATAGTTGTAGTCGAAGCGGGCGTTGACCATGCCCTCCTCGGTGAAGCGGAAGATCTGCCGGTCGATGAGGGGCCCGATCTGACGGTAGCGGATTGTGCAGGTGAAGCCCTCGTTCTGCAGGTTGATGGTTTTCAGCATGCCCGCCGTCTCGTCGTAGGTGAAGCTCACCTTGGTGGTGTCGTACAGCGTCTCGGCCAGCTTCGACAGCTTCCCGTACTTGTAGATCACCCTGCGGCCTGTGCCCAGGTAGAAGGTGTGGAGGAGGTGGCCGTCCTCGGAGAAGTCCTGGATGACCGAGGCGTTGCCCTCGGGGGGCTGGTAGATGTTCCTGTAGTAGCCCACTGAGCGGATGGTCTCCAGCGCCTGCCGGGCCACGTTGGGCATCGTCACGGAAGACAGGCGGTCATTCTTGTCGAACTCGAAGATGTACTGCCGCTGGCTGTGCAGCAGCAGCACCATGGACTGCAGGATGGAGGAAGGCCAAGGGTGAGGGAGGCTGGGGAGGGGGGCGGTTCTGTGGGTCTCAGGCTCAAGGGAACAAAAGTGCAAGGACAACAGTGGTCCTCCTGAGCCAGGCCCCAACCACGCTGCCCAACCAGCACGCCACACAAAGCTGCAAGCAGGCGACAAATGGGCCGGTGGGGAGGGTCTGCTCCCACTCCTTGGCCTGGCAGGGCCCGCGGCCCCAGAACACTGAGGACTTCTGTGCTGGGCCTCCTTGTGTGTCTGCCCCTGTGTGTGGTATGCACCTGCCACTTGTGTGTGAAAGGGGGGTGTGGCCTGGAGTGTTTGCAACAGCGTCCCTACGGGCTTCCTTGCTCTGGACTGTTTAAATTAAATCAGTCTTCCTATTCCAGTGGGAAGGAGTTCCCTAAAACACAGCAAAGACAGAAGACAATGTCTTCTGCCCGCTGAACAGCTTCTGTTGACTCCCTAGACCTACAGCATCAGGACCTTGTCTGAGAAGAAAGCTGTTTATGACTTTACACAGTCATTTATGCGCTAATAGGCCACAGGCCCGCCCTGGGGTGGGGTGGGCTGTGATGGGAATGGGAAAACCTGGTTTGTAACAATGAACTCCTTGTGTGGCCCTGGGAAAGCCCTCCCCACCCTGGAGTTGGATTTTCACAGTGCTGGATGGCCTCCAGGGTCTCTCTCAGCATCACATTACTCTCTGAGAGACTCAGCACAGGAGAGAGGACAGCCTGGGCCCTGGGGCAGGTGCCTGGGAGCAAGCAACAAAGCAGAGATCTGGGTACCAGAACTGGGGCATGGAGTGTGGACTCTTGCTTGGGGGGCAAAGTCAGCAGATAACAGGCCTGGAGGCATCGAGGTTCAAAGCTACCATTTTCACTTATTTAGGGCCAACTTGTGATGTGAGGTCTTCCCTGATTCCCAGCCTCTGGGATGAACTGAATCCTACCCTGAAGCAGGAGGGATACACTAAGACCGTGCTGGGCACTCAAGACCGTGCCCAGCACTCAAGGCCCAGGGTTAAGACCTCCCCAGTACGTACTCATCCCCAGGCTTCTGTCTGGATCTCTGTGATGGGTCATGCCATGTGCCCTAGCCCCAGGAGCAGCCCTGCCCTCTTGCTCTCTAAGTCTGGTAGTATTTAGGCCTGAGCCCAGCTCTATCGCTATAGGCAGGACTTTCCCATTCTCCTGCCCCAGGACTAGCCCTAGAAGGACTGCTATTTTCCAAACCATCCCCAGGCCCCATGAGACACTCCCTAGGAGCCTTTGGCTATGGGCGGCAGATTTTCCTGAACGCTTCCTTTTGGGGGCCACACGGGTAAGATCTATTCCATGGAGGTGACCAGGCTAGGCCTGGCCATGGGTTGAATCACAGTAGTGAACCTTCTGTATGGCAAGGCCAGGGCCGGGGGGAGGTAGACACTTGCCTTCTCTAAGTACGTGTAGCTCCACGTCTTTCCATCAGCGAAGATCCTGGACGTGATGCGACCTGCCTGGTCGTATTCCATTCTCTCAGACATGATGCCCCTCTGGACGCCGGCAATGTGGCCCCCAGGGGAGTACGTGACATTGACACCATTCAACCTGCTGCTCGGTGACCAGAGGCTGGGCCGGCCCGCCTGGTCATACAGGATCCGCAGGGTGAACTTACGGTGGTCATCATAGATCTTCTCTGTGCGTGTGACGCGGTCGAAGTCCAGGGACAGGAGGTTTCGGTTGTGAACCTAGAGAGGAGCAAGGGAGGAAAGACACAATTAATCTGCACGTTGAGAACTTTGGTCTAATGACTACCCTGGCTCTCGGCTGAGCCCAGAATCTCTTGGGCAGAGGAGGCAGCACAGACGTGGGCATCAATAGACATGGGTTTGAGTCCTGGCTCTGTCACTTGTCAGCTCTGGAAAGTTCCCTCATCTATAAAATCGGGATAGTAATGCCAATTGCATAGGGCTGTTGCGAGGATACAGACAATGCAGATGTTGTGTGAGCAAATCGTCCATGTGACCCTCAAGAGATGCTTCCCAGGGAGAGACATAGAGAAGAAGGCAGATGAAGGCTCAGCTATTCCAGGCCTGACCCATCTATCGTGAGACAGACACTGCTCGAGTTTGACACTAAGGAGACCAAACCCATGGACATGCAGGCGTTTGCTCTGGGTCTCATGGCTGCTGCGTGACTGAGGCTGGCTTTGGAGCTCACCATGGCAACGGGCCAACACCCAGTGGTCCTCAGGCCCAGCCATGCCCTTCTGGGGGCTCTGGACTTTCCAAGCCCTGGGTAGGCTCTCCTGCCCTTGCCACCACCCCCAGGGCTTCTCCATCGCCTCCGTCTCCTCCTGGGACATCTTCCTCCTGGAGGCCCTGGGAGGCAGAGGTGCCTGGGTTTGGGGTGGCTGCTCTGGCCGCGGGCTGACTGCTAGCTTCGGGACACTTCGCTCCTGCCTTCAGGACGGGCAGCCCCTTGTGGAGCCTCCACATGGGCTGCTAGCTCAGGACACAACTCAGTTTCCTTTCACTCAGAAATACCAGGCTTCCACAGGGGCGGCAGTAAGTCGGGGCTGTCAGATTTCAATAAAGAAATACAATTCAGGGGCCTGTTTTTGTGGTTGGCTCTGCCCCTTCTGCCTCACAAACACTGCCAGGTACTCTGAAGCAGAAACACAGGTCCTACAACAGCCAGCGCTGGGCCAGGCTGAAGCCAGGAGCCAGGAGCCAGGAGCTTCTTCTTGGTCTCCCATATGAATGGCAGGGGTCCAGGCACTTGGGCCATCTTTCACTGCTTTCCCAGGTGCATTAGCAGGAAGCTGTATCAGAAATGGAGCAGCCAGGATTTGAACTGGCGTCCATATGGGATGCCAGTGCCGCAGGTGGCAGCTTTACCTGCTGTGCCACAGTGTTGGCTCCACTGTAAGATTTATTTTGTTTATTTGAAAGGCAGAGTTAGAGAGAGAGAGAGAGGTCTTCCTTTTGGTGGTTCACTCCTCAGATGGCCACAATGGCTGGGGCGGGGCCAGGCCAAAGCCAGGAGCCAGGAACTTCTTCTGGGTCTCCTATGTGGGTGGCAGGGGTCCAAGCACTTGGGTCATCCTCCACTGCTTTTCCCAGGTACATTAACAAGGCGCTGGATTGGAAGTAGAACAGCTGGGACTTGAAACAGTGCCCATATGGGATGCTGGCACTACAGGTGGCAGCTTTACCAGCTATGGCACAACAATGGCTCCCCACTGCTTAAGTCTGACAAGTCGTAAAGAAGACCCAAGAGGAAAGCAGAGAATTCATTCACATGAAGCAGAAGGGCACGTGAGGCCGGATGCAATGAAAGAGCCCTGGGGGCCTGTCTGGTTGGAAATGAAAAGGGTGCTAGCCTCAGTATTAAGGTCGGGATTCCAGTTCCCCTCCCCACTCCCATGAGCAGCTGTTCCTTGAGACTGTGGGCAGTGCCTGCCCTCCCCTGCATCTCAGTTTCTCCCTGTGTGAACTGATGGGCTTTGAAAGGCTGAAGAAACTTGAATGCACCACCTAGCAGAGAACGAAGCATGCAGAAGGCGCCACATAAATGACAATCATTTCCTGGAAGTGAGAGCCAACGGTCAAGCCCCTTCTCAGAGGGAGAGAGCTGCGTGTCTCCTCCTCCTCCCCGTACAAACTCTCAGGCCTTGAGGATACGGATTGCTGACGATGGTGAGGAGATGACGAGGTTAGTGGTGACTGATCTGCTCAGAGAAGCCTGGGGTCATCAAACACAATTGCAGAAGCACAGACAGGGTGGCAGACAATTCCAGGGACAAATCAGAGGTGGCGCAGGCTGAAGCTGTGTTTTTTGCAGAGCAGGCAAAGGGAGAGCGAGGGGCTGCACCAGCAATAGTGCCGGGGGCCCCCAAAGCCTCCCATCCTTCCCAGGCGGTGCCACTGCCCCTCACCCCCTGGAGGACCCCAAGTTAAGGAGAGCTGCACCTCCATGGCAAAATTAATAAAATTGAATTAAGCAGCTCACTGGGGAATCGCCTAATGCTTCCTGTGTTCGGCCGTGGCGGCAATGAGATTATTTTACATCTTTCTTTATTAAAAAAGTTCCTAGCTGTATAAAAAATGAGCTCCATTAGGGGAAGGCACGCTCGGCTCTCGTTCTAATTCCACATGCTGCCACCGTGGGTGGTCATTTATCTTGGGAGGCCGTGGAGATGTGGCCACCCGTCTAGCACATCATCGGTCTCAGGCTGGGCGAGGGACCGATGAAACCCTGCGGAACTTGGAGTCCGCTTCAGGCTGCAGAGAGGAAATCCTACTGGAACTCACGGGTGTCGTTGGTGGAGCACCGGCAGCCGGCAGTGGCGCCGGGCCAGGCACTCTGAACGTCTTAGGTGGTTTCTGCAGAGGAGCCTCGGGCTCAGAGAAGGAGCTCAGGGCTACACAGGCGGCACAGCAGGAATGCAAGCCAGGCCAAAGTCCCCGGTCAGCACCCTGCCTCATGGGTGCTGAGAATCCAGACAGGGCGCTCAGCGAGGCCATGGATGGTGGCAGGCCACAGAGGACAGAGATGGCCAAGCCTTCTAGGGAGCTCATGGGAGGCTGTTTTCTCCACTGCCAGAGTCCTTGGCACCGCTCCTGGCTGTTCAGGAAGCAGAGCCAGCCTGGCTTTCTGGGTCCTGGTGGTGTGGAAGTGGATAAGCCACTTCACATTTCTAGGTCTGCTGTGGCTCTATTTTCTCGTCTTTACTGCTGCTTAGCTGTGTGACTCTGGAAAAACTCCTACCCTCTCTGGACTGTGGTTGCCTTGTGCACAAAAGAGGGGCTCAGGTGAACTTTCTCTCCTGAAGGAGGAAGGAACTCAGGGGTGTGGGGCTGGGTTGCTACGAGGATGTTCCTGTGGCTGTGAGAATGTAGGGCACACCTAGCTCAGCACCGTGCTGCACCTCAGCTCAGCGAGGGCTGCTGGGCACCTGGCGTATGTAAGACGCACACCACAAGCCAGCCCAAGTCATGGCTTTCATTCTGCCTGCCACCTGCTCTTCTGAAGCTAGAGGGAAAGGAAGCTGGGTGCTGGGCTGGTGCTGTGCCACAGCTGGTTAAGCCAGCACCCATGATGCTGGCTGGCATCCCCGATAGCATCAGTTCGAGTCCCGGCGGCTCCACTTCTGAGCCGGTTCCCTGCTAATGCCCCTGGGAAAGCAGCAGAAGATGGCCCAAGTGCTTGGGCTCCCGCAGCCATATGGGAGACCTGGATGGAGATCTGGGTTCCTGGCTTTGGCTTGGCCCAGCCCTGGCCATTGTGGCCATTTGGGAAGTGAACCAGCAGATGGGAGATCTCAATCTCTCGCTCTGTAATTTCACTTTCAAAAAACAAGAACAACAACAACAAAATCTTAAAAAAATAAAAAAGCCAGAAAAGAAACTGGAGCAGAGGCCGCCGTCCACAGGAACATGAGAAATGAGGCAGAGCGGCCCCTGCTTCAGGATCTGACATCTTGACAAGTGCTCTGAAATGCCAGGCCGCGGGGCCAGACCCAGGCAATGGGAGCCTTGGAGAGGCCCTGGCACTCCATTAGCAGCCGAGGCTGTGCCGAGGAAGGGCGAGACCGTGGCTCAGGGCAGCCCAGCCCAGCCACGGTGGCAACAATCACAGCCGTAGCAATGACCGGAGCAGCTAGCACACAAGGCTCTTGGTGTGAGACACTGTATGTGGTGCCTGTCATCCCGGTGTCAGCTGGTGAAATCGGTCTCATTGGCCTGGACTTGCCCGAGTTCACTTGGGGATGAAGAGGAATGGGAAACTCGGCCCAGACTGGGCTAACACCACGGCCGACGATCTTTCTAGAAGGTGAAACTGAAAAGATACCCCCGAGCTCTTACTCCCCGGCTTCTGGTGTTCAGGTGTCTCCCTTTTCAGAGGCGGGAACTGAGGTCCCAGGGAGAGTCTCAGAAGCAGAGTTCAGTTCTCCAGGCCTGTCCCCTCAATCCCCCATGCCCCCCCCGCCCCCCCCCCCCCCCCCCCCCCCCAGGGATGCAGCCGCCTCCAGAGGCCTCGCTCACCCGCAGCCGGCGCCCGAAGACAGTGACCTGGCCCCGAGCCTGCTCCTTGCGCTGCCGCCACTCCACCAGGTTAAGGCCATTGTCGATGGGCAGGGTGACGTTCCTCTTGCCCACGGTAGGGTTCACGGTGCCCGCCAGCAGGTGTGGCTCGGTCTGCAGGGCCACCTCCATGCCATTGGCCAGCAGCAGCCGCAGGGAGCCATCGGCCCCGATGTAGTAGCTGTTGCGGACTTGGTCTGAGGGACAGGAGACACAAAGACTGCTCAGGAGGCACTGGGATGGGGGCAGTGGTGTGCATTTGAAATCTTGTCCTTTCTAACTACAGAAGCAAGATGCTACCCCTGAAGAAGACCAGGAACCTACAAGGGTACTTCATGCAGTTTGTAGAAAAAGAATTACAGGATAAGTGGATTTTGAAGCATCAATTGAAACCCATGCTTTTTTTTTTTTTTTTTTTTTTTTCATAAGACACATTTTCCATGAACTTCTGGAAGATCCCTGGTATATGGAGATCTATAACCTCAGTACCCCTCAAAAGCTTCCTGGAGGTGTTTTATTGGCTTACGGTTTTTAGGATATTTCCCAAAGCATTTATAGCTTAATGTAGTGGTTAATGGAGTATCCCATTGGTCAATGTATTATACTGTCATTAAATATTTTTCATAAAAATGTACTTTCATGACTGAATAGTATTCTATTGTATAGACATACTCTATTAAACCAAGCCTTAAACAGATATCTAGTTTATTTCTAGTTTTACACAATCACAATCCACATTACAAGTAAATGCATTTTAAACATTACACTAGGGTAAGAATCAGACAGAAAGGCCCCCTGTTTTATGAGTCCATTTACAGGATGTGTCCAGAATAGGTCACTCCACAGGGACACAAAGCAGGTTGGTGGCTGCCAGGGCCAAGGGTGGATGAGGAGAGAGGGCGAACGGGGTGTGGGATTTCTTTCTGGGTCATAGAAAGGGTCCAGAATTAGAAAGTGGTGTTGGTTACACAACTTTGTAAATATACTAACAGTCACTGAGCTTTATAGTATGTGAATGATAGCTAAATTATAGTGTTTTTTCAAGGATAAGTTGATGTCTTCATTTTGTATTATTTAACCAAATTAGGCCTCTGAAAGTGGGATTATTGGAGTCAAGGGTTGAATGTTTCTAAGGCTCTTGATATACCCTAGGGTAATGACGTAAAAACGTGTAACAAGGTGAAAAACAGCTCCAGTGTTTAAGTCACTGACAGAATGCCCTCCCCACTGTGTCTGTTTATTATATATATATATATATATATACACACACACACAGAAAATACATATAAACTGCATATATTTTATATGCTTGTCCTGTACATATGATGATTTAAAAACACATCTGATTTGAACATTTAAATATGATGAAAACATTTTCATTTGGATCTTAGCCAGAAGAGTCTGGGGACATGGAGTTCTCGTCTGGAGGTAGGAACCAGGCCTCGGAGTCTGGCTGAGCTCTCTGCTGTCACCCTTCGTCACTGCACCCTCTGTCCCCACCGCCCCTCGCCTGGGCAAATGCTCACTCAAGTCCTTCCTTCAAGGCTTTGTGCAAACCTCACCGCTTTCCAGAAGCTTCCTTGCTCGTCTGGCTGGAAGACATGCTACTGTCTCCTATGTGCTCCTTAGCAGCGACGTGGGCCTCATCAGGGGTCTTGCACTGGAGAAGCATTACCCAACAAATCTCAAATACCCAAGCGCGGCCTGTGAGAGGCACTACTGCCCAGGCATCAAAAACACGGCCTCTGGAGCCATGCTGCGCAGGTTCAAGTTCCAGCTCTCAGACCGTGGCCTGGCCCTGTTGCTTGGCCTGTGCACTGGGGATCATACCCGTGCCCTTGCACAATGACTTTCTATAGGGGTGCCAGCGTCTCTAGTGAATAACTGGTAGGAAGAGCTAAGAGCTGCACCTGGCTTTCAGGAAGCCCTAAGTGAGGCAGCCAGCACAAGCTTGACACACCTGGCACTGTGTCACTCGCTGTCACGCGTAGCTCTTGTCTCTCCTATCTCTACCACCCCATTTCACACACCGGCCACGGTGAGCTTTTCTAGTACTGATCATGGTCCTTTAACAAATAAAGGCTCTTACTACTTTTAGGTAAGCAGTTAAAAGAGTGAGTCTGAGAGCCTATTTGGAGCCAAAGAGCCTTTTAGCTGTGACTTGGGACAGGCTACTGAACCCGCATTGCCTTCACTGAAAACAGAGGTAGGAGAGACACCGGCCTTGAAGGCTTGCTGTGAGAATTAAATAGGTCTATGAATGGAAGATGCTAAAAAAAAAGACTTTGTAGTTAGTAAGTGCCCCAAAATGTTAGCGATTATTATTTTTTGAGTGTATGTGCTCAGTGAATATTTGCTGGATTGAACGAGATATGTTCCAGGCTATGCAAAGCAGTTAGGTTGTAGCTTTCCCGGGAAACCCTTACCCAATCTTCCCTGCTAGAATGGCACCAACCGGGCTCCTCCCTCTTATTCCCTCCCCTCTGCCTCCCTCCCTCTCCCCTTCTCTCTCTCTCACACACACCCTTCTAAAATCTGTCTCAACCTTGCCATGCGTTATTCCCAGACAATCTCCCTTTTACTTGCTTTGCAGAGTGAAAGAGCCTGTGTCAATTTCTCCCTCCAAGCCGCTGCTTGCTGAATCCACATGCGTCCATTACCGGCGACTGCGGATGCAGCAGCATCTGCAGAGCCCCGTGGCCAACGGCGCCCATCTAACGCAGGCTGTGACTTCCCACGGCCGCGGCTCATTAGTAGCCACTTCTTATCACTTCCCGTAGTTCAGGCATAAGATGAAACCGAAGAGCTTTTCACAGAGACTCCGCAGAGGTGGCCCCGGAGCTCGGCAGCCAGGCCAGGTGCACAAGAAAGAAAGGGGTCTTGCAGAGGTGCCAAGGAGGAAAAGTCAGGTACTGTGTTTGCTGGCTCCAAGATGGGCTTTTCCTCTTCACTTCTTAGTGTTTGTGAAACTGGATGGTGCCTTACAATCTACTCTGTTTTCCCCCTCAACCTGAAAAGCTGTTATTAAACTGCTGGCACATTTTAAAGCTGAGGAATGTGGCACTTGGGGATTAACAAGAAAAAAAGAGCTGTCCAAATGTAAGACCGCCTGCACCCCCTTTGAGAGAAAGACCAGCAGCCAGTTTGGCAGGATGGAGTGGATGGGTGAGATGTTTTTGAACTCCAGGGAAGAAAACAGACCCCGAGGACAAGATGCCAAGGATATTAGTGACTCTGCTGTCCTTGGCCGGGCAGGACCCTGGCAGGCTGGCAAGTGGCTCCTGTGTTTGACCAAGACCCTGTACGCATTCCTGGAGTGCATCCCAGCCCACTCCTGCAGGTGCACGGTGAGGAAGGAGTCCAGGACTTGGTTCTACTTTCTCTGTGAACCCCATTCATTCTTCGAGTTCTCTGAAAGACTACATAAGGGTATCCAAGGGGTGGTGGGTAAGCGTGTACCTTGTTTCCGCATGGCAAATCAAACTGCTTGCTAGTTAATTGATTACTTAATCAATCTGATAGGTACTTATTGAGCAGTGCCACTGGCCTGACACGTGCTGGGCACTTTACCTGTGTGGCCCAATGGATTGTCTGAGTAGCCCGAGGAGGCAGCTATTACGAGGGGTCTTCAAAAAGTTTATGGAAAATTAGCTAATGATAAAATTATGCATGGATTTCAATATTTTTCATGGCAGGGTGCATGTATATTTTTTAATTCTATTTTTTTGGTGAACTTTTAAGTTTCCTCATGGTTGTTACACTGTACTGTTTAGGGAATGATGACAAGAAAAATGTCTGCGTGTACTCCGTACAGGCACGCGTCTTTTGCATGTGGTCTATCTGTGGCTGCTGGAATTTGTACATGCAAATCGTGGGGCCGACTTTTTGAAGTGCCCACATCCGATTCAGCCCCATTTTCCAGACGCAGAAACTGAGGCTCCAAGAAGAGGAGTGATTCCATGCAACGCACACTGGGAGGGATCGGCACAGGGGCCCCGGGTCTACCCAGAACGCCTGCTCTTTGGACCAGCCCCACTGTTTCACACAGCTTCAGCCTGTTTGCTTTCCCCAAAGAAAAATACCGAGGGCCACAGTGGGGGCTATGGCAGCGGAGTCAGAGCTAGAACTGGGGCCGCTGGCTCCCAGCCCAGTGTCCTGTGCCTGCTCTGGGCCAAAGCCTTTAGGAGTGCAAGGAGCCACCTGGCAGATAGGAAGACTGGCTGCAGGGATGGCTTAGTTCTTGCTTGCAAACCCTGCTCTGCCTCACTGTGCCCCATAAGAACAACGGAGGCAGACCCGTCACAGCAAGATGTCACCACCGTGATTCGCCCAACGCTAAAAGACACCAGGATGCGTGGATGGAAGCGGAGGGCGTCTCTTTTCTGTGGATTCCGAGCAGGGGCACACACCTCACCTGCGCTTCAGGAAGGACCTGCCCCTGCCCAAGTCCTTTTCGTAATCAGGTGTAATCACTTCTGCCCTTCGTCCTCACCGGCCCCAGCCTGAGCACAAGCCTTTTGCTCCAAGAGCTGGCAGAATGGCCAGACGGGAAGGTCACCTGGATTAGCAGCTAATGGGTTCTCTCCCCTTTGTTCTGATGATAATGGGATGGGACAATGGAGACTGCACTGAAGCTTCTGCAGAGAAGCCCCAGGACTCAGGCTGGTGCGTGTTGTGAATGAGGTGGCAATGCAGGGAGAAAGCAGGTGCAACGCGTGCCGGTTCCTGGGCAGCTCCTGCAGATGCTTGCTTTCCCCGTCATCCTCCTCCAAGAGCGTTGTCCCTGCCCTCTGCCTCCCAGACCCCCACACGGCTCACCTTGCAGCAGTGTGTAGAAGGCACCCGAAGCCGACAGGTTGGTGGTTATGGTGACGTCATCCTTGCTGGAGGTCTCTACCTGCACGTGTACGGAGCTGTCTGTATCACTTCGGAAACTGCTCACCTGGCCGGTGGGGAAGGTCACGTTTGTCAGGCGGCCAAAGCTGTCGTACCTGGAAACCGAGGGGTAGCACTGAGTGTCGGCAATAGCAAGGTGCCACGGCGGGAACGCGGCGCATTCTGCCATGGTTTTGGCGTGTTTGGCTTTCCTTTCTGGTCAGGTCCTTTTCCCCTCCTGTCTCCTGCGTCTCCTGCTCGGGCTGGACACAGAGTTTGCAGAGTCTGATTCTACCTGCTGATACCTGATTGCAGGACCATGCTGTACCCCTCTTGAATCTTTCTTTCCTGATTCAAACGGTGGACACAGCCCCCTGCCCGGATTATTGTGAGAAGCAGACTAGAATTCCCCCACCAAGGAAGGGGAAGAGAACAGGGGTGGGGGAGGGGGGAGATGGCAGGGGTGCATAATGAGACCACGGACCAGAAGTGCTGTAGTCAAACCCCATGCTTCAACACGCTCTGCACACTCCCCCAGAACTCGTTCTAGAGGCGTTTCTTGACAAACACCAGAGACTGGATGCTCCAGATCCTGGGCAAAGCCTCTAAATTGAAGACAGGACTCGGGCTGGAAGGGGAATTCTTGTGACCCCGCCCTCCCAGTTTCCACAGCTGCAGCAATCACCGTTACACCTGTGGCTCCCAGCGTCCACAGCTTCACTGTGGCATGGGCTTTCCAAAGCATCCCAAATGAATCTTGATCATCCCCCTGAGGACAGAGAAGTGCCTACCATCACTGTGCACCAACAGTGTGCTGGGCATGCTACTAGTTGCTTCTCATGTGTTCTTTTATGTCATCCTCACTACATTTTCCCATCTAAAAGGGTAGGCACCCCCCACACCTGCTGCTTCCGTGTCTGCAAGGTCAACCAACTGTGGACTGAAAACATGTGGATCAAAGTAATTGTGCCTGTAATCCCTGGGCAGACTTTGCTCTTGTCCTAACTCCCTACACTGTGACAATGTGACAACTGTTTACATAGCATTTACACTGTCTCAGGAATTACAGAAACTCTATTGGTGACTTAAAGTGCAGTATATGGGAGGGTGTGTGTCACTTATACGAAAATACTAGACCATTTTATGTAAGGGATTTGAGGCTCTGTAGATCATGACATCCTTGGGGGCTCCTGAACTAGTCCGCCGAGGACACGGAGGGATGACGGTCAACTCCTTTTAGGAGAAGTCTCAGAAACTGTGGCTCAGAGAAGCGAAGTCACCTGTGCAGGGTCACACAGCTGATAAGGGTGACAGAATCAAAATCCAAACTCAGATCTTTCTGCTCCCCCACCTCCACTGGCCTCTCTCCATCCCACAGCAGGAGGCAGGCTGCCCAACATTTAAATCACCCTCTTGAATTAGGGGAGGCTGGAGTATAGAGAGGCAGGCATGGGTACCCTTTTTGGACGCGTGTGTCAATGGAGAAAAGTGCTCCATTGACACGTCAGTATTTCTGGCTTCTGCTCACATGCAAGGTAGCGGTGTGGAGTGCAGCGTATGTGAGGGAATTTCCAAAAACTCACGGCAAAATAGAATTGAAAGATTATTTTGATGCAGAAAATTCTGAAACCCACGCACACAAGGGGTCTTCATGAAGTTCAGGAAAAATATGTAGTTTGAAAAATTGTGCATGGATTTAAAAAAAAAGTCTTGTAGCAAAATAAACACTTTTAAATTCCATTTTGCCATGAGTTTTTGGGAGTACCCTTGAATGTCTGGGGCTCCCCACTGGGCTATTTTTATGGCCCATTTGCTTCTGGGGCAAAGCTGGCCTCTGGGTCCCTATGGTGCTTTAACAAAGGTAAAATGACGGGTGCGAGGGTTCAGCTCTGCTCTGGTTCTTGTCCTCCTTCAGCCGGGCCTGGCGTCTTGCTGGGACTCCTGGTTCTGCAATTCAGGGGAGACTAGGAGTTCTGCTGAGCAATTTCCCGCCAAGGTCACACAGTGTGCTGCACATTGGCCATCGGCCCACGTGGTCTGTGCCTGCATAGGCACCTACCCTCAGCATAGCAATCTTCGGTATGCTTTGCCGCATTAAAGGTGATGGTAATTGTCTTTCAATAAAGATTTATTTTATTTATTTGGAAGGGACAAAGGGGAAGGAGGAAAGAGAGAAAGCTCTTTGATTCAGTGGTTTACTCCTCACATGCTGGGATAGACTGGGCTGGGCCAGGCTGAAGCCAGGAACTAGGAACCCAATCCAGGTCGCCCATATGGGTGGCAGGGACCCAAGTACTTGAGTCATTACCTGATGCCTCCAAGGAAATGTTCAAACGGGCAGGAAATTCACAAAAATGTTTACCGTGGCTTTTTCTGGGAGGCAGAATTGCAGGTGATTTTATAGCTTAATCTGTATTTTATAGTTCTATGATTTTCTGTACTAAACAAGGATGCTTTTCATAGTCAGCAGAGAGCTGTAGCAACTTGTCATGCTGTGCAGAGCTCTTTTTTTTTTTTTAAGATTTATTTGAAAGTCAGAGTAACAGAGAAAGGGAGCGACACAGAGAGAAAGGTCTTCCATCAGCTGGTTCATTCCCCAGATGGCTACAATGGCCAGGGCTGGACCAGGCAGAAGCCAGGAGCCAGGGGCTCCATCTGGGTGCAGGAGCCCAAACACTCAGGCAATCTTCGCTTGTCTCAGGCCAGTAGCAGGGAGCTGGATTGGAAGTGGAACAGCCAGGACTCGCACCAGCGCCCACAGGGGATGCTGGTGTTGCAGGTAGCAGCTTTACCTGCTATCTCACAGTGCTGGCCCCTGTGCAAAGCTCTTGAACATGGCTGTCTTGGGGAAGTGGGCCTTTTACATAACTGGCATTTATAGGAGAGTTTTGCTTACAGTACAAGCTACTGTTAGCATTTCCAGGCCTTTTCAGCAAAATACTACTAGGGTGTCTCAAGTTTATGAGCTAAAAATCAAGATCTTACAGACTAATTTTGCCCTGGTCATCTTATTTATTTATTTATTTATTTTTGACAGGCAGAGTTAGATAGTGAGAGAGAGAGACAGAGAGAAAGGTCTTCCTTTTTCCATTGGTTCACCCCCCAAGTGGCCGTGCTGGCGCTCTGCTCTGATCCGAAGCCAGGAGCCAGGTGCTTCCTCCTGGTCTCCCATGTTGGTGCAGGGCCCTAGGACCTGGGCCATCCTCCACTGCACTGCCAGGCCACAGCAGAGAGCTGGACTGGAAGAGGAGAACCGGGACAGAATCCAGCACCCCAACCGGGACTAGAACCCGGGTTGCCGGTGACACAGGCGGAGGATTAGCCTAGTGAGCCGCGGCGCCGGCCAACCCTGGCCATCTTAATTATACCTCTGGTTCATGATTATTCTGAGTCCTGGTAGATCCTGAGCCATATATATATATATATATTTTTTTTTTTTTAGAAAAAGAGATCTGTTTATTTGAAAGGTAGAGTGACAGTGGGCAGGGGAGAGGCAGAGGGAGAGACCCTACACTGATGGCTTCATTCACCAGATGCTGACAACAGCTCGGTCAGGGCCGAAGCCAAGAACCTGGTACTCTTTCCGGGTCTCTCCTGAGGGTGGCAGGGACCCAAGTACTGGAGCCACCACCTGCTGCCTTTCCAGGCGCGGTAGTGGGACACTGTTTTGCAGTAGAGGAGCCCAGACTCAATCCAGGCGCTCCCATATGGGAGGCGGCCACCAGAACGCTGGCTCCCTGAGCCTTCCTTCAAGTCCACAGAGAGGTCTGTTTCAGTCCAAGTTGAACAGGACAGGACGGGTATGCTGCGCAAGTCTGATTCCTTGAGCACCTGTTGCCTTGGTGTATACTCTTTATCCACAGATGGTTACTCAAGCTAATTAATTTCCTGACCTGACCACATAAGCAAGGTCTTATTATACCACACACAACACTCACAGAGCAGTTTTAGTCTTACAGAGAATTCATGGAGTGGTTAGGGATGAGGGGTCAGGTGTCGCTTCAATACCACCTCTAACAAGGCCTTAGTCCAATGCCACCTCTTAAAGCCCTGCTGGTCTCACCTGCCCTTCTCCCCATGGCTCTCAGCGCCCACTTCTGTTCTAGACTCCTTCCCTGGGGCTGCGGGGCTGCTGTGCAAGCCGTACCCCTCTTGGGACAGTGGGCGCCTGAGGTCAGGACACACCTATGGTGTCAAAGCACCAGCTTGGGAGTTTGGATTCACACCGCCTGGATCCCGCCACCGCCAGCAGGGTGGCGCTGGAGGACTGGCTCTCAGGTCCCCTCGGATTCGTGGCACTGGGATGATGTGGAGAAACAGGCAGGGACTGCTGGCTGAACAAATGCATGAGCGCAGGACGGGGCTTGAGGGGCCGGACAGACCGCCATTCATTCACACGCCACTGCCCGCCAGCCGGCAGAAGGCTGACACACAGCGGGCAGGGAAGAGCATGTGCTGAACGCACAAACACAGCACCAACTTCTCGCACTCAGTGATGCTTCAGCAGCCCCATCGGCTCCTCCCGGGAGTCTCGGTCTCCAAGGCAGACAGAAGATTTGGGATTGAGGCTGACAATGGTAATTACTATTGAAGGTAGCCTGTAATGCATAATTAAATTGAGCCTGAAGAAGATACAATAAAAAGGCCCCATGCCTTCAAGATCTGGTTTTCATTTTCTATGAGACGACCCAAACCAGTAATTTCCACTCCTCACGTCTTCCATTAGAAGGACTGAATGTCTTAATTAAGTGAACATCAAATAGCACAACCAATTTGTAGGACATTGTCTCCTATTCATTCATTCCAGTACTTTCCAGAGCTCAAGAAACGCCACTGGCTCTCTGCTGCTTTATCCGTATGTGCTATCCCGGCAGACATGGCTCCTTCTGACTGTGCGTGGCCAGCACAGGAGCCGCCCATGCACAGGACTCTGAGCCCGCTGCTGCACGTGCTCTGGGTAACTCTTTCTGCCCTGCCACAGGGTGGCCAAGGGCTGCCCCAGCAGGGTGCAGGGAGCCCGAAGCAGCTCTGTGCCCTCGGGACTCCAGGCGGCTGCCTCATGGACTCAGTGACTTCTGGACAATGGTTTAATCACATGTGTCACGGGTTTAATCAGGGAAATGTACACAGCCCTGGTGAATTCTCCTTTCTTCTGACCAAGAGGAATGCAGGGAGGCCTCTGGAGATGGCTGGGCTGGGCTGTGAATCCAAGCTCCGGTGGGTGCTGATGGTTCTGTCTGCCAATCATCAAGCCCTTGTGTGATTTAAGGCGGGCTATAGAACATCCCCGCAGGGAGCCTTTGTTCCCTGTCTATGAGTGAGGATAACAAGACCTGCCTCATACCAGGAAGACCCAAAGAGGGAACATAGCTATAATGAAAGGCAAGCCTCCTCCCAGGGCCTTCAGGACCCCAGGCGGCTATCCTCGCTGAGGGCAGGAACTTCCGATGCTCGCTGCTGCAGCCCCAGCACTTGGCATGGCCAGCGGCTCAGGAATGGCACCCAAGGATGACCGCACGACCAACTCTTCCCTGCCCGCCTTGCTGACTTCACCTCGCACCTCACTCCTCTGGATCTCCTGAGTTCCACCATGGCTGCTTCTGTCCAAGATACCAAGCTCTGTCCAGGCTGGGGTGCTCACACTTTGCACAGCTCTGTCCCCTCCGATGCTAGCATGGCCAGGTCTTCTCATCATTCATGTTTCAGTTCAAACACTCTCCCTTCAGTGAGAACTTCGCCGACCAACAACCCTAAAACAGCAGGTCCTCCCAGCTCTTTGCATTAGCTTATGGTCTCATCTTCATTTGTTTACTTGCTTGCTGTCTGTCTCTTCCTGCTGGCATACAAGCTCCATGAGGACAGGAACCTTTTCTGTATTCTCAGTACCCAGCACGTAGAAATATTCTATACATATTTGTTGAACAATGATAAATTGTAGATATTACTATAGATTTCATTTGAAGACATGGATGGAGAGCAACCATGAACTTCACTTACTTAACCTTCCTTGCATCTAAGGAAGGGGAAGTTCGCTAACAGAGTACCTTCTATGGATCTAGCACCAAGCCCAGAACCATCTTCCAAGATGGGCATTATTGTCAACACTTCACATATGGTAGAGATGAGGTTCAGAGAGGGTAAGTAACTGGCTTAAGATCACACAGCTAGGAGAGGAGCATCAGTTCCAAGTCAGGTATGTCTGACCTTAACATATTCTTTCATCAAGCTGTGCATACAATGATGCTACTGCAAGTCAAAATCTTTAGGTTCTTTGCTGTGTTAGAGAAGAAACTGTTTGCAAAGCTCTAGAGGGTCAAGAAGATGGACCGTTTTATCTTCCAGATGTGTTGCTTTGCCTCTGCTGTAACCGACTTGGCAAAAATGCCACCTTCCTCCCCCAGTTTCGGGGCAAGGATACAGAGGACCAGATGAATGGCTTCTCATTATCTCCTGCCTCGGATTTTGCTTTGCTCCATTTTCCCAAAGCATCTTTGGAGCACAGTGAAAGAAAATGCATAAAAGATTCATACAGTTTCTGGGGACTTGGCGCTCGCCAGGGGCTGTTAAAGGGCATCTTCACACACGCTGAGTGGCTTTCTTCCTCACACTTCATCTCAGGCCACTTGGCTACGCACAGCGGCGGAGGAAAATGTCAGGCTGCGTCTCTGACACCAAACTGCTGCTGGACGCAAAAGAAAGATCTGCTTTGGGTGACTTTGATCTGTGATGGTTTCACACAAGACTGTCATCCACCTGGACACCGCATCGTCTGAGAAAGTTAGAAGTCACAGCCCTGGCACACCAATGGTCCCCGTGGCCTCTGGTCTTTGTGATGGATGGCATCACTGTATCCTTAGCTACTCCAAAACTATGCCAGAGCCAGACAACTTTTTGGTTTCTGCCTTGAAAACTTGTACTTGCTGCCCACATCCTGTACAATAAGTTCTAACAGCAAATTCCAGTCCCCAGGATTCCCTGGACTCAGTCCATGCTACCGCCGTAGGTCTGACCTCTCACGGGTGACCGTGCATTGGCAGATCCTGGGTTGAATCCTGGCTACCACTTGCACAGCCAGCCAGTCTCTGCGCTGGCTCTTCTTGGTTTTCCCGTTCCAATCTACTCTCAGCCCTTCTCTGTGTACAGAGAGGCTGGCCCCTGAAGGCTGTGTCACCTGGGCACCCTTGCTGGCTTACTTATGGTTAGGTTAAGCCCATGGAAGGCATTGGCAAGAGATGGGCAGTGAGGAGATTCTCTCACACCCTCTCCCCTTCAGTGGCATACCCCCGGTGTCAGCTGTATCCACCTGCAATTCTAGCTCCCGTCAGCTGGCTTCTCCTTCATGGTGACAGCTCCTCCTGGGCTTCAGTGGCAGCCTCCTGCTCCTCCCTACCTTGCCCTTGAGCCTAAGGGTTGGTGATGGCTGCTTAATGTTTAGTTCCTGGGCACCTCAGCATCTTCTCTTGGTTCCCTTACCCTTAACATGTCTTCATTGGAAAGATACTTTTGGTGAGTGTAACATCTGGATGGACAGTTTTTTCTTTTTCTTTCAGCACTTTTGTCTTCTAACTTGCATGGTTTCTGATGAGAAATCTATTGTGATTCTTTGTTCCTCTTTTAAAAAACCCCCTTTTTGGTGGGTGCTGTGGTGCAGCGGGTAAAGCCCACGCCTGCAGTGCCAGCATCCCATATGGGCGCAGGTTCGAGACCCGGCTGCTCTTCTCCCAATCCAGCTCTCTGCTATGGCCTGGCAAAGCAGTAGAAGATGGCTCAAGTCCTCTGGCCCCTGCACTCACGTGGGAGACCTGGAAGAAGCTCCTGGCTCCTGGCTTTAGATCAGCGTATCTCTGGTCATTGCGGCCATTTGGGGAATGAACCAGCGGATGGAAGACCTCTCTCTTTCTCTCTCTGCCTCTCTGTATCTCTGCCTTTCAAATAAATAAATAAATAAATAAATGTTTCTTGAAAAAATGGCTATTCTAAAAAAAAGACCCCCCTTTTTTTCTGGCTGCTTTATGATTCTTTTCTCCCTTTGTATTCAGCACTTTGAATATGATATACCCAAGACGATGTGTGCACATATGTTTATGTGTTTATTCTTGTTGGTGTTTTCTGAGCATTCTAGATTTGTGGCTTAGTGTCCATTATTAACTACGGATAATTCTCAGCTATAATATCTTCAAATATTTCTACTGCCCTGTTTTTCCTCTCTTTTCCTGGAATTTCAATTACATGTAAATCATACCATTTTATAATGTCCCACAGATGTTGAATATAGCCTTGTTCTGTGCTTTTTTTTCTATTTTCTCTTTTAGTTTTAATTTGGGTAGTTTCCACTGACTTATCTTCCTTCCTCTGCTGTGTCCAGCTGTGTCATCAAGTGATGAGTCCATCAAAGGTACTCTTTATCTCTATGTCGGTGTTTTTCATTTCTAGTATTTCCATGTCATTCTTTCTTACAGCTTCCCTCTCTCTGCTGAAATTATCCATCTGATCTTGCCCATTGTTCATCTTTTCCATTAGAGCCTTTAATATAATTATGGTTATTTTAAATTCCCTGAAAGATAGTTTCAACATCTGTGTGATATCTGAATGGGGTTCTGACAAGTCCTTTGTCTCCCAGAAATGTGTTGCTTTGTATTGCCCTTTTTATGTTCAGTTAAAAGTGTGGCACCTTGTGCAACCCAGCAGAGACTGAGGCACAGGCTGATGCCTAGAAATGGGTGTGAATTTCCTTCTGCTAGGACTTTAGTGGAGGGGTGTGTGTTACTTTAATTAGGATTTGGGCTAGCTTTGAAGTTCCTATGGATAACCTTGGTACACTGCAGACTTCTATATTCCTAGCGTTGAGGGTGTGAGAGTGGTTTGCCAAAGGGCTTTTGTTGCTTGTTTTCTCAACGTCCACCCCATTCTCAGCTTTAGGTCCTCCCTTTGTGTCTCTTTCTATGCTCTGGCCCCTTTGGACCTGCCCAGCAGTAGCCTCTTGGTCACTGTTGCTTTCAGCTTTCTAGCAGGCTGTGGATGGCGATGGGAGAGTTCTCCACGGTTCTGATGAAACCTCAGTACTCAGGTGTGTGGTCTCTTCCTGACTCCAGCCCCTCCTCAGGCTGTTGTTTTGAGCCCATTATTTCTGCTCCTCTCCCAATGGTGGTTACCCCCTCTTTTCATTTGTGCTGCTTCCTTCCCTCAGGTCCACCCCACAGCACACTTTCTGAGACCTTGTTCTATCCTCCCCATGGGAAAATTCCTGATTGTGTTTGGGAAGAGAAATCCTGAAGAGGATGTGGACTCTCCCTGTTTCTGTAACCTCCAAGGGCCTCCTACTCTCCCGTCAGCCTTCATAAATCCACCAACTTTGCTGGATGAAGTCTTCTTCCCAGTATCTGGTGTGTCTGCCCAGGGAAGTGAAGCTGTGCGCACACCTTGTCTCTTCCTGCAGGAGTCCTTTCTATTTGGATTTGGTTGCCCAAGGATCCCAGGGAAGGAGTTTATGGAAAACTCATAAGTTACCCCTTTGTCTGACTAATTTTCATAGTCAGGTTGGGGAGGATCTTCCTTCTGTCTCCAAGCAATAACAAGAAGCCAGCTCTCTCCATTTGAACCACTGGGGTTGCATTCTAAGTCCTGCCAGGAACACTCAAAGTGTTGAGGCTGGGCTTTGAATCTAACATTCTCTTCATAGCTTATTTTTTCTTTCCTTCTTTATCATAAGCCCTTCCTTCCTGAATTTACATTTCATTCATAAAATATTCACTGAGCACCTACAAGGTGGCAAGCTCTAAGCTTGATACAGAGATAATTTTGTAAGGGCTTCTCAGTAGTTAAGTGACCATAAATCTAATAGGGGCTATCACACGGGACCACAGGGGGCCAGAGCCACTTCCACCTGTGAAACGGTGGCCACACAGCAAGTCACTTTTGGAACCTGCCTTGCGTGCAGCAGGCCATTTTTCTCAGTCACCCAATGTCATGTGACCAGAACCCCAGGCTGAAGGTCAAGAGGTCACCCAGTGGAGGGGAAGATGGCGTCACAGAACCCCTTGAAGCTCCCCAGCAGCAGACCTGTGTGCTGAGGGAGGGAGAGCTGGGTTCCCTACAGCTGTGAACTCTGAGCCACACTGCTCTGAAGTGTGTGTGCTTTATGTTAGCCGTATTATTTAATCCAACAAGAGGACTGATTAGAGCCAACTTACAACTTGTGTCAGTAAAAGCCCACGCCACAGGTAAGCCTAGGCTAATTATTTTTCTTTTTTAATAGTAAAACATTTGGGTTGGAATCTACTAAGCTGCCTCATGGAGCTAAGGTAGAAAATCCACTACTAGATCAAGGGTCCATGGGCAAAATCTGTCCACATCCTTGTTAAGAAACACCATGATACTGAGTGACATCATGCTTCACTCCTAGGCAGCCTCAGAATTTGCACGCATTTTCACCTGCAGTATTTATTCAGTTTTTGGAGTTCTCATGATGGCCTAGAACTAAGGTAGGGTGAGGACTGCTTTAGACCTGGGTGAGTCACATGCCTAATAGCCACTGAAAATAGGCACCTGGCACCTTGGCTTTTGTTCCCAGTCTAGGCTGAGCCACTTGGCCGTGGCTCACTCCACATGCCATTTTCTAGCTCATTCTGGAATATTTTCAGGGACCTGACTTCTTCCCTGGATCTCCTGGCCTTGATGCCCGATTCTGTTCTTCTCCCTGACCCCTGATTCTCACCTATTCAATGAAGACTTGCTGCTGCTCTTTTGATGAGCTTACTTATACTACCTTTCATCTCCAAACAACATTTCTGCTGCTACTGATATCAAGACCAACAGTGCCTGAAATAACAGCCACTGGGCCAGCTGTCCCGTAAACACTTAAGCTGAGTCAGACACAAATGTCATTGAAACTTGAACTTTAGGTTATCTCTCTGAACCAGACCTCTAGTGTACAGGTAGGCCACAAAGGGGAACCGTGCGGGGGCAGCTGAAAGATCATGGGCTTGTGCTCTGGCCCTGCTGTACACTCACCGGGTGATCTTAGGATTGCTCGCCAAGTATTTCTGTGTCTCTGTTCATATAAAAAAATCCTGTGGATTTTTCCTGCCATCTGAAGTTGCCATGCAGCTTAAATAGGAAAGAGTGTGGCACACAGTAGATCTCAACTATGTGAGTTTCCTGTTCTATTTTAGGGCTTTTATCTCCCATTTCTGGTTTGCACCAACAAGGACCAGAATTCTTCTTGAAGTGGATTCTCTGGAATTCAAAATGTCCTGGTGTAAAAAGTGATTAACACTTCCTTGGGGCTGGCATTGTGGCATAGCAAGTAAAGGTGCTGCCTACGGTGCTACCATCCCATATGGGTGCCAGTTCGAGTCCTGGCTGTTTTACTTCCTGTCCAGCTCCCTGCTAACGTGCCTGGGAAGGCAGTGGAAGATGGCCCAAGTATTTGTGCCCTTGCACCCACAGGGGAGACCCGGATGGAGTTCCAACTCCTGTCTTCAGCCTGGCCCAGTGCTGGTTGTTACAGCCACTGGGGGGAGTGAACCAGCAGATGGAAGAGCTTTCTCACTCTTTCTCTGTCTCTCCATCTCTTTCTGTAACTCTGCCTTTCCACTCAATCAATACATCTTAAAACAAATATTTCCTTCTTCATGCAACACCCGCGATGGCTGAATGTCTCAACAAGGAACGGGAGCAAAGGAGGCTTTCTGGTGGAGGTGGAAGCAGTCGTGGTTCCGGCGTGGTGGAGGGTAACGGTTGCAGTCATGTGTAAGCCGTCGGTCTGGGATCTGAGGCAATGACCTTGGGAACTAATTGAGTGCACAGACTTACTCTCACAAAGAAACCCCTGTATTGGCTAAATAATGTATAAGAGATTTCCATGGGGCAATGAGGAAAATTGAATTATTTAGCGTATTTCCATCTCAATGAGTTAATCAAGATAATTGCTGTTTTCCTGAATCTTTGTCTTTTCTTTGTAATTAACAGGGCCCTTGTTGGGAGAGAGGAATTTAGGCAGTGAACTTTGTGCAAACTGCTGTGACAGTTTTTGTGCAAAATTATATTTAAAAGTCAATTACAGATCTTTTTCCTTTGGATTCTCAGACTGTGAGAAACTGATGCCTGATGAAGCTTGAGAAAAACTTCAGGGCTTGAGGATTTGAGTTCATTTGAGACCAACAAACTCAGCAGGGAGGGGAGGGGCAGCCGGGCTCTGTGAAGCGGAAGGAGCAGGAGCTGTCCATCAGACAGACTTGGGTTGTGATCCCTTTTCTACCATGTTCTCAATATGCCACGGGGCAAGGGGGCGTCTCTGAGCCTCACTTTCTGTGTCTGTGAAATGGGTACTATCACCCATCTACCAGAGCTGTGGTGGGGACTGGGTGTAGTGACACAGTTCCCGACCCACGGCTGGTGTTCAGCAAGGTTTAGTCCCTGCCCCTCCTTGTGTGTCCTTGTACAATGGTGCACGGTCTGCCGTCTCGGTTGTTTGGAACTCGGCAAAGACCTCAAAAAAAGCTTTAAAGAAACCTAAGTAGAAAAGATGTTACAAAGTCCATTCACTGAAGTATCTTATGGAAGAGCACTTCAGACATAGATATTTCATTTTGGCTAGGATTGTAATAAGCTATTCTTCGGGTTCTCTGACTGCACCACTCAAGAAGCCCTATTCCGGGATGGGTATCTGGCCGAGAGGTTAAGATGCTGCATCCCACATCAGAGTGTCGGGGTTCGAGTCCTCACTCTGTTCCTGACTCCAGCTTCCTGCTACTACACACTCCTGGAGGCTGGAGTGGTGGGGTCTCTGCCACCCACAGGGCAGACCTGCTTTGAGTTCCCAGCCCCTGGCTTCTGCCCCCAGCAGGCATGGCAGAGCACTGCAGGCATCTGGGGGCCGAACATGCAGACTGGAGTTTTCTCTCTTCCTCTCTGTCTCTTAGTTAACTACCTAACGAACAAACTAAAAACCTGCATCAGACACACACACACAAAAAACACAAGTTCTATCTAGCAGGGACACTAGCTGTGTGACATGGTCACTACGGGTACAGGTGACACAGGCAGTCATGCCACACTGCAGGAAGAAAGCAGTACAGCTGTACCCAATAGACATGGCAGCTAATAAAAGAATGGTTTAAAATCATTTCAGGCAGGGTGGAGGGTTTTGTAGCCTCATTTCCTGGAAGCCATCTTCACAGTACACCAAAATACGCAATCCCTGTTTCTTATTAATGATACTGGTCTGTAAAAAGATCATTGTTTCTATACAATGAAACTGGAAAGGGAGGCATGAATGTACTTCCATAAGAAGTTCCATCCACGATGGTTAAGGCGAAAACATTTTTGTGGAACCTGAAAACATGAGCTTCAATTATGTGCAAAATTCATCCACATGGAAGTGTTCCTTCTCCCATTTCTATATTTCTGGATGGTGGCCATATAAGGGATTTTCCTAAGTACTTTTCAACTACATCAATTCCCTGCCCAGGTACCCACTTTACAGATGTGGAAACTGAGGCCTAGAGCGATTAAGCCCACAGTAGACATGGGGTTGAAGCCCAACTCCTCTTGACCCGAAAGCTCATGCCTTCTCCACTAGATCACTTCTCTCCTAGAAGAAATCATGTGGATTATGAACACATGTAACATACTTCAGGCAAAGATTTGTATCCCAAATCCTGCAATGCAATTAAACACCAAATCAACACCAAATCAATCAATTCATCTCTAAGCTCTCACAATGCATCGAAGGAAACAAAGGCATCAAATGGCCTTGTCCTGATACTTACTCGTAAAATGTGGTCCATCCGTTCTCATTGCTTTTGGTCGCCAGGAGGCCAGAATTGCCATGGTATGTCATCATGGCCAACTCATGTCCTTGTGTGGTCACACTCTTGAGGGCGCTGTTGGTGCCCATGGTCACCCAGTACACCTGGCCGTCTGGGACCACCAGCCAGAGGGGCATGCCGGTGGAGTCCCGGCGCACGTTCACCATATTGCCATTGTTGTCCGTGATGAGCGTGACGTCGCCGTCCCCGGTGTAGGTGAAGTTGTACAGGTAGTCGCCCGTGGGCAGGCTCTGGGTGTACAGATGCTTGCCGCTGGTATCAAAGAGGTAGAGCTCTTGGTCAATGGGTGAGGACAGTTCGTACAGGTTCTGGGTGTTGAGGAAGGGCTTGTTCTTGCGGATGAACCGAATTCGGATGTTCCCAAGGTCCGCCACGTAGAGCTCCCCATCAGCACACACGGCCAAGGACGACGGGGTGTTCAGCTTGGCATCCTTGGCGTAGCCATCATCTCCAGAAAAGCAGTCACAGTTGGCGTCATTCTTGCAGTCGCAGCCACTGGGCGCCCCAGCTACCAGGGAGATCTCTCCGCTCGTGGTGACTTGCCTGATGCGGTTGATTTTTTTCTCATCAGTCTCAGCGATGTACAGGACCCCGTTGTGAGAAACAGCCAGCGCGGTGGCTGACTCCAGGGTGGCGTGGATGGCCACCTTGCTCAGCAGGAAGTGGTCGATGCCGGGGACCTGGCAGTGCATGGGCCGCCCGGCGACGATGCGCACCTGGTGGTTTTCCGAGATCTGCAGGACCACGTTGTTGTCGAGCACGTAGAGAGAGTTGTCCATGGGGTTGATGGCCAAGTCTGTGGGCCACTCCAGGCGAACCTGACAACGGAGACACGGACACTCAGGTGACCAGCAAGATGTGCACTGCTCATCGGCCCAGACCTCACGGAGCCCAGAACAGAGTGGCCCTATTGGTCACGTGATCTCAGGGAGACCACACAACAGCCACCATGGAGACATCTGATGTTGGCCAAAACATGAAGAGGGAGATGCCAACCACAAAAGCTGGGCAACAAGAGGCCAGACGTAGGAGATAGACAGGCCTGGGCTCCACCGCTTAGCACCGTGGGCGAGTTACCTTGCCTCTCTGAGCCTCAAGATAAAGATGACGATGGTGCAGAATGCCTGACCCAAGTTGAGTGCCCCAAGAATGGCACCTGATACTGTGGAGATGGGAGGGCAAGGCAGATGGCTTCTGCAGGCTGGGTGGGAGTTGTTCAGAGGATTAAGGAAGACCCCTGATGAATGTTTGATATATCACATGTATGAAAGGCGATTCCTCAGGTCTTTGAGTTCATGGATTAACACATGGCTAGGTGCTGGGGATGTAAATGCAACATAGCCACGGCCTCTATCTGACATAGATCTAGACCAGTGATTCTCAAATCTGGCCTCACATGCAAATTATCCGTGGAGGTTTTAGAAAATGTTGATGCTCACAGCCCACTCCGGGTCAGTTAAATGAGATCCCTGGGTGTGGGGCTTGGGCACTGGTAGTACCATTCCAGACAACGTCCTGGGTGATTCTCACGTGGGTGGAATTGCAGCTAGACCCTTGCTCCTTAATGGGTGGTGATCAGACTCACAGCCAGGCAGAATGACTGGCCTCGCCCCCATTTACTGGGTTGTATCTGCATCTAAGCAGAATCCTGGGGTCTGGTGCTATGGGGTAGTAGGCTAAGCCTGTGCCTGCGGCACTGCCATCGCATATGGGTGCCGGTTCAAGTCCTGGCTGCTCCACTTCCCATCCAGCTCTCTACTATGGCCTGGGAAAGCAGCAGATGGCCCAACTGCTTGGGCCCCTGCACCCACATGGGAGACCTGGAAGAAACGCCTGGCTCCTGGTTTTCCATCGGCCCAGCCCCGGCTGTTGTGGCCATTTGGAGAATGAACCAACAGATGGAAAACCTCTCTTTCTGTCTCTCCCTCTCTCTGTCTATAACTCTACCTCTCAAATAAATAAATAAAATCTTAAAAAAAATCAACAAAACCAAAGCACAATCCTGGGTGATATCTGCACACACCGAGCTGTATGAGGCCTGCTCTAGATCAGAGTTTCTAGTGCCTCTGAGACCAGGGCCTCCTGGAAGAGACGAAGGAGGCTGGCAACAGGAACTGGCAGTTCAGAGGCTGGAGGCCCATGCAGAGTCTCTGCTGAGCCGGAATGGACAGGGACCACAGTGCATCTTCAAGTGGGCCCACGGGAGAGGGCAGCCAGCTGGGTTTGTGAGCCATGTTCTGTTCAATGGCCACGAGGCTGGACTGTGGACGTCTGGACAAAGCACACAGGAAGGTGCTGCCATGGGGAGCAGGCTCTGCCATCCAGGACCCGCGGAGGCCCAGCCGTAGCCCATGGGTGCGAGTGCTGAGAAGTGCTCCCTCCTGCTGTTTTTTCTCCCCTACCCAGGGATCCTGGGCCCCCATAAACATTTTGTTCAATGTGGGATTGACTTAAAAAAGTGAAGATGTCACAAATGTTGATTAGGTGAAGATGTCAGAAAAAAGATTTTTTTTTGCAGGAATTTCTCCTTGTGTAGCATAATAGCGTTGTCTGTAAGAGTGGTTATCCCAGCTACTTGTAAGAATGGTGAGAAACTGGAACTGACTCACATGCTCAAGAGCCAAAAATTGGCAAATAAATCCCAGCGTTCAGTTCACCCAAAAGCTAGAATACTGGATGTGGTCATTAAAAGTGTTGTTATGGATGGATATTTAATTACACGGGAAAATGTCTGCGACACAATCAGTATGAGGACCAGGTTACAGAATACATGCACAGTGCGACACCAATGGGGGAAAACCCAACCCCAAGCCACACGGATTATACACAGAGATATTCACGGCCTGAGCGAACTACACGAAAACACTGGCCGCTCTGGGACCTAGGGGGATTTAAACGTCCTTCTTTGCCATTTTTAATTTCTTATGTTTTTACGATGTACACGTGGCTAGTTTATCAACGTAGAAGAAACTGCAACAAACAGGGGCTGAGGCCACCTCCTTGTGTGCCCTTCAGCTCAGGGCCTTTCTCAGCACGGGCAGGTTCTCTCTGAGATCTTCAGCTCCTTCCTAAAGCCTTCTTGCCCCTTACTCCCAGTCCTGAACCCTCTGTGCCCGCAGAGTGAGGGAGCCCAGAGCCTGGCCAGCGAGGCTGCCTCACCCGCCCCCCTGCTCTCTGGAGCACTGTGCTGCCAGCATTCAGAGGCATCAAGAACACAGTTTACTCTAAAGTGACAGGAGATTTTTCAATTTCCTAAAACCCATTTCTTGTCAACACTGGCCGCTAAATATTTTATGCCCTGCGGTCCTGTGGCACCTCGGGGACCTGCCTGCACAGACCTTCCTGCCTGTCATTATGGTGAAAAGATGGTTTCCGATGGGTGTGGGGGAGGGAGGGAGCAGGGAGGGGAAGAGAGGAAGAATGGAGCAGGGGGCGCTTCCCGCACTCTCCTCCTGCCTGGGGAAGCAGAAGGGGTGTGCTCTGGACGGGGTCCTTGCTCTGCTCTGCAGCCTGCACGATGCTCTGGATCAGGCCTCTTGCCTACGCCCTGTAGCCCTGTAGGGGTGACCCTGCTGAGGCTTTGCTCCCCAGCCCAGCGTGCAGGGATCGAGTGTCATGACTCCCAAGGGCCTCCAGCTCTGCCTTCTGGTCCCAGCGTGGAGTGGAGCACCCCCTCTCCCACCCTCCCGAAGATCCTGTGCCTTTGGGAGAGCCCTCGGAGCTCACCGCCTTGTTGCTGACTGACTGGCTGGCAAAAGCTGCCTGGAAACGGAATGCATGAATGACCAGACGGTGGCACAGGGACCGCAGCAAGGGACTGGCATCAGAACATTCCGCCCGACTGCAGGGCCACAGGTACTAAGTGCGTCATCTTGTTCACGTTTCTTAAACACAGAACTGCTTCCCCCACATGTAACAGGGATTAATAAATATTACATAGGGCAGTTGCCAGGATCAAAGGAGACAATGTACAAGCAAGTTCTCTGTAGATAAAAAAGGGAATTAATATTTACATCCTGTTACTAAGTGCCAGGCCCCTGCGAGGTGCTGTATGTGCATGAATGCATTAAAACAATCACGTCCATATCCCTGCTGGGACCTAACAGGGGGCTCTGCAAATGCGTTCTCTTTCACCAACCCTCAGTTTCCTTATCTGTAAAATGGGATGGGTAGGAATTATGAGAGCCAAATAAGAAAAGAGAAGTCGTCCACATATCTGTATCCTTACTGCTCACAGAGTGACTGGCACATAAGAAGTTCCCATTCTGAGCTGCGAGTACAGTCACTCTCTGCCTCTGGGCCATGCCATGCTGAGCAGAGAACCAGCCCCCAGTTTTTAACATGGTTGCAGCCATTGCTTTATTTATCTTGAATCTCAATAGCTTATAATACAAAAAACCCATTTATTTGAGAGGCAGAGAATCAGGCTGACACAGAGACAGAGAGAGCGCCACCTGCTGGCTCACTCCCTAAATACCTACATGGTTTGTTCTGGACCAGGATGAAGCTGGGATCCGGGAACTCAATTCAGGTCTCCTAAGTGGGTGGCATGAACCCAGGTACTTGGGCCATCAGTGCTGCCTTCCAGGGTCTGCATTAGCAGGAGGCTGGAGTCAGGAGCGGGGCTGAGAATTGCACCCAGGCTCTCCAAGGTGGACGTGGACATTTTAACTGACACCTTAACTGCTGGTCAAACGGCCGCCCCAGGATGCACCCTGCTCTGCTCCTTCTCTATTGTGTGCCTTCCTCTAGTTTCTGTTTGGGTCTGGGAGGAGGTGATTCAAGCTGATCAGTGAGGAGTTTCTAACAGAAGCAAGAGAAGGAAAGCCAGTTCCCCTGCCCATACATGCACATAAAAATATATGCTTGCAGTGGAGAGTTTGGCTAACCACCCCACACTGCTTCCAAACTGAAAAACCTCACCCATACTGAGATTCAGATGAAGGTACTGACGGCCAGGGATACAGGGATCTCAGCCCAGAATTTCTGAAGGAGCCAAGCGTGACTTTTTGCTGTGTTTTGCTTCTCCCTCCACTCTCTGCCAGCTGTCTTCCAAGCCTTTGATCTGACTGCCTGGCAGTGCCTTTATCTAAAGTCAAACAATTTCCCAACATGCGGATTGACAATTTTCGCCACCCTATGCCCATTCTGAGAATTGGAAATCCTTGTATGCACATCCTCTGGCCGCGGCGGCTTCCTGATGGGTAATTCAAGCTCACTTGCAGAGCAGAGGGGGCGACTCTGCAGCCAGCCAGGGGACTCCTGCCAAGCTGCAAAGGCGAGTGGCAGAGAACAGAGTCCATTCTGCGGGGTAACGGGCCTGTTCACTGGCACAGAGGGAAAGTGTCCGACAGGTGTGGCATGGGTGTGGGCTGCCAGGGGCAGCCATCCAGCTCTGGCAAGGGCTCAGCCCCACAGGTCAGGAGCAGAGGCAGCACCACCAGTGAGGCTGGGAGGAGTGGCCTCAGCCCGCCCCCAGGAAAGGGCTCCCCAGAAGGTCTGAATGGCCAATGCTGGCGGAGCTGAGGCAATTTGCAATTTGATTTGATGTGAGCCTGCTTATTTCCCAGGTTTTGGTCCTGTTGGCAAGAAGGAGGTTCATCGGTCGTCACAGGCCAGGCCGCACTGAAGGATCTAGCAATAAAGGACACGTGCCTTGCTGAGTCATCGCAGGGTTTACTAAGGCAGTGCTGGGTAGCCAGTCACGTGGGCCCTTCTGTTCTCTCCTGAGTTCCTGGCACCCATCTGCCCAGGTTCAGACTCTCTGCTGTGCTATGACAAGGTGCTTCCCTCACTGGATGCAAGCTGCGCTTCTCTCTGCAGCTCCTGCCATGTTTTCCAAGTACCCTATGCTCTGGCATTCCGTTCTCCACTGCTCTTTGAAGGCACCCAGCTCATTCATAACCTCGTGCCTTTGCACATGCCATCCTCTGTGTGTGAAAACACCTTCTTTTCTCTCATGCTACCCGGGGAAAGTCCTATTCAGTCTTCAAAACCTGGCCTCCCTTTTGAAAGTGGGTGCTGGAGGCTCTCCATCAGCTCTGAAGTGCCAGGCAGCACTAGGAGTCGAACACGCCTGTCTCGTGCATTCTCAAGGCCGACCCGCCAGGCTGATGCGAATTATTTCCATTTGACAGACATGCAAATTTATCTAAAGCTGCTGAGCTAGTGAGAGGCCAGGCCAGGAGCCCACTGACAGATCAAACAGTTAATCAGCCAACAAGTATGAGTTGTACCCTGGTACCCTGGGTGCAGCAGAGGAGAAGAGTGACAGATTCCTGTCCTCAGGCAGCTTGCAGGGTAGAAAGAGAATAGACAGTGTACAAGCACCTGAAAGTGTTAGGAAAGAGGAAGTGCAGGTGGCTCCAGGGTGACACGATATACACTCAACACCCTGTACAGCTCCGTCTGTCCTCTACTGCCTCGGAGGCTTCCCCGGGGAAGGCTCACACTTGTCACTGATGGTGAGCGCCAGAGCCCAGGACTGTGTCTTCCTCCTCTCTGTGTCCTTGCCCAGGGCCAAGGAGGCACCCTGGAAAGGCTTGTTCATTCCAACGATGGACAAAGGGCCAGTGAGCTAAAGTGGAGGATGGGAAGCCATGTGTACAACCCAGGGTGCTGGCAGGCAAAGCCTCCTCCCTACCTGAGAGATGTCCATGACAGAATCGCAGCTGAGAGGCCGGGCTGACGTGAGGTCATTGGAGCCCAGCAGGGTGGAGATGATCCCATTCTGATCGACGCGTCGGATCATGGTGCCGTCCACGAAGTAGATCAACCCGAACTTGTCCACCGTGATGCCTGGAGGTGGGGAAGGCAAACAGGGGGTTCAGAGTCAGTGGTGATCATGACCCACACATGGGGAGACTCATGAGTTGACAGAGCACGCCCCTGCGAGATCTGATCAGCACCCCCTACAACTCTCGCTCTCCTTTCCTGGTGAGCAGAGGGAGGCACAGAGGCTGTGGGTGACTTGTTCCAAGCAGGGCTACAACTCAGATTCTTCAGGGATCTGGTCCTCTCACTTGCTGCCTCCATGGACTTCTACCTGTCACAGGATTCCTAACTTCTGGGGACTTGTGAGACACTAGGGGTGGCGGTAAAGGAGGATCTTTTTCAGTATCTACTGTGTGAATTATTTCAATTAACTTACTTTTGAAGCCCTGTAATTATAATAATGTCAAATGCCTTTATTGGTTACCAATTTTTCTTTTCTTCTAAGAGAATCATACTTCATGTGTTTCTATCATGATTTTTTCCATTGGTCATTACAAAGGCATAGACTTTAAAAAGAATCCTATGGATTTGTGTAGAGTGTGTGTGTGTGTGTGTGTGTGTGTGTGTATGTATGTGGGTAGATATTAAATTTGAGAGGCAAAGAGACAGAGAAAAGGAGAGAGAAAGAGAACAGAATGCTTCCATCTGCTGGTTCACTTCCAAAACACCCATAATGGCTGGACAATGAGCCAGGAATTCATTCCAGGTCTCCCACATAGGAAGCAAGGACCCAACTATTTGGACCATCACTTGTAGCCTCCCAGAGTGCACAATGACAGGAAGCTGGTGATGGAAGTAGAGCTGGGACTCACACCCACGCACTTCACCTTGGGATCCTAGCACCCCAAGCAGCATCTTAACTTCTAGGTCAACCATCCTGAAGGGAGGAGTCAGGATTATGACTCAGTACCGTCTGCTCCATTCATTAGACTTTCTAACTCGGTTAATTTCCTGCCCCAGGTTGGGAGACCTTGGGCCAATCACTGGGGATCTCTGCAATTGTTTTCTCTGCTGTAAAATGAAGGGATTGTTCTGAATGTGTGCTTCTCACTCTTGGCTGCGTGTGGCAATCATCGGAGGAGCTGGCAGAAACACATCAGGTGGAGCCTCAGCGTGTGTCTGCATTTTTGACAAGCACCTTGGTGGCAATGCTACAAACCAAGGTCTGAGAACCACGGCACTCAGTATTCCTTAGTCAGCAATGTGTACCAGAATCGCCCGGAGAGTTTTCCCGACACACACCTGCCTGCAAGTATTAACTCAGAGGAGGCTGGCCCTGCAACCAAAGCATGGTTTCAAAAAGCTCACAGGTGGTATTGCTTTCCGCCATCAGTTTAGATAGAACCATGAGAGTCAGACAAACCCCTACCAAACAGGAGCTCTCGGCGGGGACAGAGGAGATGGGCCCGTGGAGTGCCTGATCCAGCAGGGAGTAGGGGGCTGAAGGAATGAGGCAGAACCACGGGAGATGCTGCAGGAAGGGAGACAGAGGCCACTATGATCACTTTTGTTCTGTTCCATTTTCTCTTGGGCAGGGCCTGGAGGAAGGGGTCGCAAAAGGTTTCATCCAGGCAGAGACACTTGAATTATACATTAGCTTTCTAGTGGCAGGTGTTTGGCCTAGCAGTCAGGATGCCTGTGTCCCATATTGGGGCATCCGGCTTCAAACCCTGGCTCTGGCTCCTGACTCCAGCTTCCTGCCAATGCAGACCCTGGCAGGCAAGGGTGATGGCTCAAGAGACTGAGCTCCTGCCACCCGTGAGGAAGACCTGGATTGAGTTCCCAATTCCCAAATTCAGCTGCAAATGCTGTGGACATTTTGGTAGTAAACCAGCGGATGCGAACTCTCTTCTCCTAAAATAAATATTTTTGTTAAAAACAACTTACTTTCTAGTTGTACAAGGACACTTGAAAAAGTTCATGGAAAAATGTGCATTATGGAAAAAATCATGCATGCATTTAAATTTTTTTGGTCTCGAAATAAATTATCATTTAATTCTACTTTCCATAAATACGGTAAAGTCCCCTTGAATTTGTTTGGACACATCACTTGACTTCTCAGTCTCAGTTTCCTCACTGAACAGAATGGAAATAATAAACATGGGGCCTCTAAGAGCTGGGCCTCAATAATTACTGATGAGCACCACAATCACGAGAAGGGGCCGGCACTTTGTGGATTTCTAGGTATCTGCTCTGGGAGCCCGTGTGTCTCTGGCCTGCGGGGTGGTTAGGCCTCCCCCTCCCTCCCCAGGCCTCTGCATGGTGAGAACTCACTGCACAAGGTTGTTCCTTCCTACCCCATCCTTAGGCTGGAAAGTGGGGGGAATCTCACAGAGTACCAGGCAGCCCCGGGCTGGACAGCCTTCCTGGTGGCCCTGCCCAGAATGCAAAATGATTTCCTTCTGGAAGCACGGAGACAGGCATGTTCCCGTGTGCCTGGCCATGCCCTGTCCTCTTCCATCTGCTAGGACCGCTGAGCGCTCCAGGAACAATGGGGATTCCTGTTTACAAAGGCGGCTGCACTGGTAACAGAAGTGATCTGTCCCCTGATTAATGACTTCACTGTTTTCTCCTTTTGTTGTGCTAACGAGACGGACCTCTTTTCTCCCACCTGCTGCAAAGTGTCTGCAGACTGTGGCACCTCTGTCATTTCTCTTTGTGTTAATTACAGGCTTTTGGGCGAATGTACTGCCTGCCACTGGTTGTGTCAGCGTGCGAGGGTGGGTGGGAGAGAACTGGGGTGCATACAGCCCCCAACAGAGGCCTGGGGAGAAGAGAAATACTTGGGAAAGACGGTTTGAATTCTAGCAGAGCAGGAGGCTGCAGCTGAAAGGGGCTGGGGGTCATGAGGCCCAACCTGCCTGGTTACAAATGGGGAAACTGAGGCCCAGAGGAGGAGGTTCCAGAGGGAGCCAGGTGCGGAGGAAAAGCAGAATTCAGGATCTCTAAGTATAAGTCCGGTGTTCTTTCCTCTCTTGGTTGCTCTCTCAATACCAGGAAATCGTAATGAGGAGGGTGATCACCACTGAAGATGTGGAATTTATCTATAGAGTTATTGCCGATGATATAGGGGATGTTTACCACCTGCTTGGAACTACTGCACTGAGCATTTAGATTCCTGATAATATTTAATGTGTACTACGACTTATGCCATACATCCCTAGGGAGCAGATGAGAAAAACAAAGTTAAGCAGCTTGCCCAAAGCCACACAGGTACCGAATGGAAAAGCCTGAATTGGAACCCGTTTCTCTAGAATCCACAGCTTTGCTTTGAAGCCAGGACCTGAAATCTGGCAGTATCTAATAACACAATCACCCACCACATGTTATAGGATATTTTATGAAACTTCTTAATTTTGACCCTCAGAGTGATCTTAGGAGGCGGACACAAATGGTACAGTTACCTTCATTATTCCGACGAGGAGCCTGGGGTGTAGCTGTGCTAAGTCGCAGGCTGGCAGACCCTGCAGGGTAGCTGGGTTAAGTGGCTGGCTTGCGGGCTGGCCACATGGGGAACGTGCCACTCCAAGGGCGGCTGTTGAGAATGACAGCTTCTCCTCTAGCTGGTCCTCCTTCTCTCCAAGGGACAGGGTCTCCCTGGTCCTTCACCCATGGCTCTCTCTCTCTCTGCTTCTCAGGGGAGCACTTCTCCCTCTCTCCCCTTTCAGCGTGATTCACGCCCAAGTCTCATTCTGCTACAATGACCTTATCTATGTAACGGCAGACATCGGTACCCTCAGGAAGCATTGGATGAAGAAGTGGATGAAAAATCACGACTGTGGGCACTTAGAGGTTCAACTTTTGGAGGGCTCAGAATCAGAAGCTGCAGTTAACCCCCACGATAGCGCGTGCGCATGTGCGCGCACACACACACACACACACACACAAAGATGACACATGCCAGTGTTTCTGCCTAAAAATAATACAAGAGACAGCATGAGCGTTCACCAGCAAGGGACTGGTAAATAAATAATGGGATATTCAGGCTAGCTGTATGATGAAATACTGTATGGCTATGAAAATGGAGCACTCAGAAGACTATTTAGCGACACAGAGAAGCATTTGTGATACATTCACATGGGGGAAGAAGCAGCTTGCTATGGTAGTTCACTTAATGTGTCTCGTTTTGTTTATAGTGAGTATTACATACACACAAACATTTGGATAAAGGGCTAGGAGGAAAGAGAGGAAAAATGAACGGGGAGTATTTGTTGGCAGATGGAATGAACACAATTTCAACTTTCCTCCACCTATTTCTTGGTATTTTCCCAAAAATGCTTGCAACGATTGTCATGTGTTTCTTTCGAGAATGGAAAATGCTCCAGTAAAGGATCTCGATGGTGTTTAGAGAGCAAGGACTCACCCCTGGGGTTGGTGAGCGTGGCTTCCGTGGCCTTGCCGCCGTCCCCACAGCGTGTGTCATCGAAGGGGAGGCACTGGTCGCCGGTCCCTGCCACCACCTCAGAGTTCTTGACAAGGTCCTTCACCACCACGGTGGACTTGATCTTAAAGACGCGCCGGCTGTTGGTGTCGGACAGGAAGACGGCCCCACTCATGGGGTCCGTGGTCAGGTAGTATTTATGCGCTGGACTGTGGCTAGAAAACAGAGACATGCCACGGGTGAGCACTTTCTAATTCCTATCAGGTGGCTAGAGACACACCATGCGGATCCCCCACCGTTTCAAACATCAGCGGAAAGTCTTACAGGAGGAGGCACCTGTTGGGTGGTGGTTCCCCAGCTTCTCTGACCTCAGCAGTTGGCCTCCTTGCCCCTCCCTCCACCTGCTAATACAAAACCCTCTTTTCCCAAATGTGAGGACACAGCCATGCCCCTCTCAGGTGCATGATGCAGGTTTTCTTAAAAAGATGATCAGCGAGGCTTATCAGAGGTGGCCCGTTAATTCAAACTAGAATTCTGGAGGCTGACTTTGGAAGACACTTCAAGAGTTCAGACACTCACGCCCTACCCCACTAGAGTTCTACAGCACCCTCTCTCACCCCCAACTTGGGGCCTGATGGATGAGACCCTGGCTAGCCCTGACTCCTGGTCAATGCCAACATGATCTGCTATTGATGCTCACGAAACCCTGATCAGGAGCCCATAAGCTTCCTTCGTGCAGTTGGCTAGAAGTGAACTGCAGGATTCGTCTATAATTGGCAGCAACACCCAAGAAAAAAGAAACCAAAGCCAGCAGCACTGCTGCTGATGGTCTGAGGTCAGTCCTAAAGGACAGACTCTGCGAGCAGAGGGAAGAGAAGTGAATGGAGGCAGGAAGCAGACTGTGCCCCTCCACCGGCTGCAGATGGCAAAAAGCATGGGATTTGCAACTAGGTCAGCCTGGGTTCCAAGTCTAGCTCTGGAATCTCCTGGTTCTGAAACTTGGGCAAATTAGCCAGCTTCCCGAGCCTCGAGTTTCCTTCATTTGCAAAATGGGGCTGTAAACAGCTACCTGCCATGGCATTGGGAACACTGCAGAAAACCATCAAATGCAGAGCATTTAACAGAGAGTCTGGTGATAGGAGGTGTGCAATACTTATCGCTGTAACTACCAGTGATTGCACCTGCTTTTACATCTGCAGATGACTACAGAACAGGGATCTCTGATGAAGCCTGGGTTTTGCTGCCCCACGGTACTGAAATACAATGTTTTCCCAGGCTGGGGCACACGGGAGTTGGACACGTCGCAGCTGGGAAGCTGCTTTTCCGTTCCTGTGCATGGCCTCCTCTGTCACCAGGTCTGCAAAGTGCACCTCAGTATCAGCAGCCCTTCTCAGTCTCGGCCAACTCTTTGGGTTCAAAGGAATCTCTTGCCGTTCAGACTGCCTGACTGGTGCTGGCCATTTTCACTGCACAGTAGGTTCAGAGCCTGTGCTGGGGCCATCGGTGGATAGGCTGAGCAGGGCCCAGAGTGCCAGCAAGTCAGGACACTGCATACTCCTTTGAGATGCAAGAGAGTCAGAAAAGTCTCGAAGGAGGCTGCTTTACATTTATCAGTCCTTTTGAAAAACAAATTTTATTGTACAGATTGGTGCTTTTGGATTACCTTTCAAAGTTGCCCCCCCCCCCCCCAATCTTTTCAGGGTCAAGATCACTGAAGGTCTTAATCTGGCCCTGACTGCTGTCTCTATAAAGGTCCCTTGCTCTGGGGACTGGCTCCTAACAGGGCCAGATGTGCAGACACAGCATTTTCCTTGCTTTGTTTTCTCTCTGAATTTGACTAACCCAACATCATTTTCTCCAATTGCCTTGGCTCTCCAGCCCTCACACTACAGCCCCATCAGCTCCTTCTCAAATCTCTCTGACCTGTAGCCTGTGCCTGCCTCAAGCCACTCTTCCTGATCTAACTTGAACTTCACTGCCTCCCCTTCCAGCACTCAGCTCTCCCAGAGTCAAAGGGAGACTCCTGGGACAGCCCCCGAGGTCTTCGTGCTGGGCCAGCTCCCCACTTGGCCCTCACACAGCCTGTATATGCCCCTTCCCTGACAGCGTGTCCCTCCAATGTGCCTTCGGGCCCGAGTGCACCTGCTGCTCCTGCTCCGTGGAACAATCAGTCCCCTTCCCTTTCCTGCTCATTCTTCAGGTGTCAGCTCCGGCGGCACCTTTTCTGGCGAACCCTCACCCGCCTCTCTTCTCCATGTGCTGAGATTCCTATCTGCTCACATCTGAATTTCAGGACGTGTACAAAATGCTGTAGCCATCTATTTAGGTGTGTCTCCCAAACCTGACTTGTTGATACTTGAAGGATCCTATTCATTTTTGCATTTCTAATGTTCAGCTTCGTGCTTTCTAGCCCAGACTAGCCACTTGTTTTAAGTAGATGGCATCATCATTTTTGGTGTATTTAGGTAGTATTTTTCTCTTTCTTCTTCTTTTTTAAGATTTTATTTGAAAGAGTTAGAGATGGAGATAGAGATACACACACACACACACACACACACACACAGAGGTCTTCCATCTGCTGGTTCACTCCCCAAATGGCCACAAAGGCCAGAGCTGAGTCGACCTGAAGCCAGGAGCCAGGAGCTTTCTCTGGGTCTCCCACATAAGGGCAGGTACCCAAGGGCTTGGGTCACCCTCCGCTGCTTTCCCAGGCGCATTAGCAGGGAGCTGGATCGGAAGTGGAGCAGCCAGACTTGAACCAGCATCCACGTGGGAAGCTGGTGCTGCAGGCCAGGCTTTCACCCACTGCACCACAGTGCCAGCCCCTTTGGTAGTATTTTTTATTCCAGTGACTTAGATTCTACTTATCATTTAGGGTGGCGGTAACTGGACAGCTGTCCTGTTGATCTTGAAATGTCCCCAGTGACTTACCCTATAATGTAGCACAGATCTAATCTTCCCTGATGACACTGACTCTGCCTTGAGAAAATGCAGGGGCCTCCGACCCTGCTCTGCAATGCTGCTCTCCTGACGACAGCTGCGGGGCAGGCTGATGATTTCATTTTTGTGTGCATCACTTGTGACACTCTGGTGCTATCTGTCTTGGCAGAAAATGCTCCCTGAGGGAGTATGATGGAGGCCCCTGTCCACTTGGATTAGCCCCCTGAGTTTCCAATTCATGCCTCTGCCTCCTGCACTGCCCCAGGGTTTCTCAGATCCGTGAGTTCCAGGAGAGGGCGGCACTGGCAGCATTGCCCCAGGGTCTGGAGGAGCTGTGGCCATGCTTTCTCATGCCCAGGGACACAGCCGAGGCCTGAGAACCAGAAGGGAGAGCTGGAGTGCAGACTAGGGGTCAGAGGTCAGCTCTGCCACTCAGGTGAGGGGCCTTGGGCAAATCACTTCATCACTTGAGCCACAGCTGCTTCCTGGGAGAAATGGGGACAATCACACCTACTTCAAAGAATGATTTTAAGGACAAAATTGCGTGAAGAATACAAACCTCTGTGCATAGATCCTGCACCATTGAAACATAAAATGCCCAAGAAATGGTAGCTTTTAAGTGCATCGGGTCACCTTGAGACACCTTTAACGTTTTCCTGCTGGTGCATAAGCTGTGCATGCCAGGCTCAGTACTGTCCTGGGGAGTCTACTTCCTTCCATGGTTTAAGACTCTGCTGAATGACCACGTGTAGCTGCGCCTGATGGCGACTTGGGTTCAGTGATACTGAAGGGACTGGCTTGTACTTCCCTCTGTGAGCCTTGGCAGAGATCTGGGAGGCGGAGAGGGTGCTGATTCCTTGAAGGGGTCCATAGAGGAAGCTGCCAAAGGACTGAGCATGCTCAGTGGGGTGGGCTGGCACTGAGCATGCAAAGGCCAAGGGCAGAGAAGAGCCTTCCATGGAGAACACACACCCAGGCTAAGGTCACCACTGTGCAGCTAAAACTTCCAGGGAGCAGCTGATTCAGCTGGGGGGCAAAGAGGGCGACACTCTAGGGTTTCTTTAATCCACCTCCAACATCCACTGATGGGGATCCACAGAGAGGAAGGGGTTTGCCAATACCCAGGTGATGGTTTAAACCAGAGCTGGAGCCCAGGTTTTCTGTCTCCTGATTGTCTTGAGAAAATCGGAAGAGGAGATGAGGAGATGGTATTGTGGCTTGATGGGTTAAGCCACGGCCTGGGACACTGGTATCCCAAATGAGTGATGGTTGGAGTCCTGGCCACTCCACTTTTGATCCAGTAATGTGCCTGAGAAAGCAGCAGAAGATGGCCTGAATACCTGGGCCCCTGCTACCCACATGGTAGACCCAGATGGAGTTCTAGGCTCCTGGGTTTGGCTTGGACCAGCTCTGGCTATTGTGGCCACTTGAAGACTGGACCAGCGGACAGAAGACCTCTCTCTCTGCCTCTCCCTCCCTCCAACTCTGCCTTTCAAATAAATAAATAAATCTTAAAAAAAGAAAAAGAAACCTGGAAGGCAGAAAGCGATGCCTTTTTTTCCCTTGCACTTTGTTCACTCAAGAAGCAGTTTGCAGCACCTGAGGAAAGAATGAGTAGAGAGTGGACAGGAAGCTGGCTTTGAAACAAGCGTCTATCACAGGTCTCTGGAGACCTGGGACGAAAGGTACCCATGTCAAAACCCTTTCTGTTTACAGATGGTGAGACCAGAGGCCAGGAGAGCGAGGTGGGCAGGCCACGGCCACAGTGAATGCGCAGCAGGGCTGGACGAGCACCCTGGCCTCCGACTCCTCCCGGCCACATCCTCCTGCCGCGAAGCTACGTCCAGTCTCTACTGCTGCTGCTAAACGCAAAGAGCTTCATGAGCAGTGAACTCCTGAGCTGAGACACAGAACACTGCCTGGTTCAATGCCACCACGCAGACGGCATTCACCATCTGTAGGATCAGGAAAAAATTGTCTCCTCTGAGTAGTGCATCTTTTTCCCATCTCTGATCGTGGAAATCACGCGGATAATTCTGTTTTCCTTATTAAATCTGCTTAGAGTCCAGTTTGCTGGACCATCACATATGTGTTTTCTCCTTTTGTCTTTTGTTCCCCCTTTGTGTTTAATTTACTTGAACACATGTGTCTGCATACAAGAGACCTCAATTCGTTTTTGGGAAATATAAAAGGCATCATCACCATCACCATATAATGTTATGACAGTACATTATAATAACACACTAATCATATAAACAGCGTGTTGCTGTTGTTGCCATGATTACAATTACTACTATTTCTGTAGCTCCTTCATGAGCCTGAACATGCTGAACACGTTACAAACCCTGCTGGGAGCTTCACAACCCACTAAAGGAAATGATATTAACCTCCTCTAGACTTCAAGCTCAGAGATGACCCAAGTTTTTCAAGGCCACATGATTGGGGAGTTTCAGTTTTCCTCTTTGGAAGTCATGCGGGGTGCCTACCTCACAGAATAGACTGGGGATAAAATGCTATCATTTATGGAAGTGACGTAACCTTCTCTCTGCCCCCATAGAAATGCTCCATACATATTATTATCATTGCACATGTGATTTTACATAAAGAATATAGCAATACACAGGAATGCAGGAATAGCATGCAGGAATACACAGAATTAGTCCTGGATTTGGGGTCTGCCCGACTCTTTCCACCCCCAAGACTTTCTTTAACTCTAGCTGAGCACCATGCCGTGGGCCACCGTGACCTGGGCACATGTGGATGACTGACAGCCCAGAAACCACAGCTGCATCTGCCATGGTTGTGAGTGTGGTTGGGGGACTCTGAGGTGACTGTCACCCATGAGCCAGGTGGATGTCACGGTGACAAGTGACACCAATGGGAGGGCATTTCTCTGTGTGTCTGACTAGACCCACTCCTGCCTGCTACGGTGTTGCTCTGAGCCTGCATGACACATCTGCTCTGTGCCAAGTGTCTCTTTGGGGAAGAGTTCTCTGCAGGCCATCGCTGGGGTCTGCTCCATCCTCGCTGGCACACCTGCCGGCGGGGTCGCCCAGCTCCCCAAGGCCGAGGCACGTGGGATGCCCGTGGAGGTGTGGAGACCTGGAGCCTGCCTTCTTTCAGCTGCCTCACCTGACCAAACACACCCACCCGGAGCGTCCCAGCATGGCCAGCAGAGCCACTCGACGTGCTTAGGGAGATGTCCTCGTTTACTGAGGATGAGCGTACTGTGCCATTCAAGTTTAAGTTCTTCCCGCTGCTCTGCAGCCTGTCACGTCCACAGACAAGCGGAGTAACTGCCTCACTACACCACATGCAAGGGAGCTCTGGCTGTTCCCCTCCCCCACCCCGCTTATTAGTGACTTCCTCTGCCCGAAGTGGATTACCCCCCCATCACTTCCAATCACCCAGGATTCCTGTGCCCTGCAGCCGTCTGACACCGACACGTGCAGCTTACCATACCACATGCAACAAGGCAGGGGAGGGCCAGGAAATTCTCCACTGGTTGGCTTACCTATGTCTGAAATCTTTATTTCTGACAGAAGACAGGAGAGCAGGGAATAGAAGAAAGAATGAGGTGTTAGCAGCAGGGTTCGAAGCATTATTAGCAGCCTGCAAACTTGACAGCAACGATACTGAGCAACGCTATCATAAATAAAGACTTAGCGGCTGTGACACTGATAGATTTCCTATTGCATATGACTTGTCGGAGCGCTCACGGACGCGGCGAATCACAGAGCAGGAGTGGCTTCGCCCACACTGCTGCCGCTCCCCTTGGCTGCAGAGACTGGGCTGGCACACTCTCCGCTTTCGCGAGGGCCAGGCAGTGAGCAGGGACAGTGGAGGCTCTTCCCCGTGCAGACACACCCTCAGGGACACGCATGCTCGCCACCCAGTGTCTCTGTGTGGGGCACAGCTCCCTATGAGGAGCTACCGACACTGGGGAGCCCACCAAGGACCTAATCATGCTGGGACACAGCACTGGAGAGCGACTGTAATTAGAGAGAGGGTATGGGAAAGAGAGGTTAAAATGCTAATATGTGGATGTAGGCATTTTCTTCCCAAATTTCATATACTCTCCCATTCTCTATCTACTGTCTCCCTTCCTAACAGCTGTGGCAGGGAAGCAGGGAAAATGGGATTTCTTACTTGCAACGTCTGCAAAGGGAGGCCCAGAGAGGTTAAACGGTTTATGCAGAGTTACACAGCGTTTCTGCTCCTAGTCCATGGCTCCTCCCTATGCGCATTCACGCCAGGGCTGCCTCTCTGTGACAGAAGTGTCTGCCGATCAAACTCGTAACGGACAGAAGAAAGGCAGAGGGGCTTCCGCTGGTGGCCCACCTTGCCGTTCATCTGGGATCCAGCTCCCGGTGAGACCACAGCTGCTGAGCTGTTCTCACTCGGCGCTGTGCTGCAAGGATCCAGGTGACGAGGGCGGTGACGGCTCCCGCGCAGCCAGCCAGCCCCGCCCTCCTCTCACGCATGCGCTACTGTGGCTTGGGGCTCCTTTAACTGGGGATAACTTCGTAGGCATGAAGTCAAGACGGGCCAAGCGACAATTCTTCAGCGAGGCACAGCTCTGTTAATGGCGTTCCAGGCTTAGACCTGCCATTCTGGGCCATTCTTTAAAGCTGACTGACCTCTCCTTTCTCAGGTAGCAAAACGGTGCTGACCATGAACACCTCACAGAGCTGTTACACTTGGCACCTGGTGGCAGCTCCGCACAGGCCACTTGCCTCGCCCCTGCCGGCTCTGGGCGAGGGCTTTCCAGCTCCCACGCTGGTCCTTCTCTGCTTGAACCCCAGCGCGGGAGAGAGGCCAATCCCTTCCTAAGGGCTGGTGAGAGTCCTTGGAGTACTTTCTCCTGAACGGGAGCACTGCATTCCCCTGTCTCTGGGGGCGTGGTTTCTCTGTAGCCCCAGGGCCCACCCTGTACTGATGCTTGGGTTCTAAAAGCACCAGGCTTGTGGAGAAAAAGCCAGCAAGCCACGGCCTCTCCGAGCTCTAAGTGTGGCCGTGCTTGGCCACTGTCCATCAGGATGACGGAGTAAGCACTGCCTTAGGAGAGCAGAGGGCCACTGCCCGGACTTAGTCTCTTGGCCTTATCTGGGGGTTGGTCAGTTGGTGGGAAGGACTCCTAATGCTGGTGAATGCTAAGTCTCAGGACCAAGTTTGGGGCGGCTGCCTTGGGGCCTTGTCTGTTGTCCTAAGAAGACGCATGCAACTAATTCATGTTAGGAAAAAAAAAAAAAAAGGAGATTCTGTGGCTTCCCAGGAGTCTACTTCTCAGCCGCCAGCAGTGGGTGCCAAGGTCGCATCCGTGTCCCAGGAGCAGCTGCCTTCCCTGCAGTGCACGGGGTGGAGGTGGGGGTGGGGACGCAGCACCTGCTTGGGCTGGGCAGTGACAGGACCCTGAGTCTCACAGGGGACTTCCCTAGGCCAGCGAAGGGACGTGGTCAGGGACCGCGAGGAAGGCGTCGCCTGCTTACCTCAGCTCCAGGATGTTGGTGACATTTCCAGAAGGGAAGATCCTGCGGATGTAGTTGAAATCGCCCACGTAGAGGCTCCCGTCGGAGCCACAGGTGAGGGCCACGGGGGCCAGGAGCTTGTTGCCGTCCGCAAGGCCATTGCAGCTGGGGCAGGAGATGCTTCTCCGGCGCCCGTTGCCCATGATGCTCCCGATGACGGGCGGCTGCTGGGACACGAACTGGTTCTCCCCATTGCCTTTGTGCAGGATGCCTGGGCCCAGGACGGAAGGACAGAATCACCCAGGGGCGGGCAGCAGCTCTCTTTTCCCATGGACAATCCCAGAGGCAGCTTGATTTTGCAGGATCGCTGTCTACCATGTCCAGACTCACCCTCCTCCCATGGTGACCCTCAGCGTGTCCTGAAGAGTTCCCAGCACACCTCTGCCAGATGAGCCCCGTGACCATCCCACGGCAGCGGGAGGGCAGGCCACACCGATGCTAAGTGGAAGTTGTCTACAGCCCAGCTGTGGACCATTCCGACAGGCTGTGTGCACCTCTGGTCCAGACTTCATCATTGCGTGCACTCTGCGCTGCACTTCCTCACTCCCTCCCCTCTCAGTCAAATGCTCTACCCCTGAGCTATGCCCTCAGCTTCTCTCCCCTTTCAATCAACCTCGGACCACGTCCCTTTCATCGCTGTATCCCCAGTGCCCACTGTAGGACATGACACAGAGCAGATGTGGAAATGACCGAGGGACACTCAGATTTCTGCTCACCAAGGGACAGCTGAGACACTTGGCTGTTTTCCTGGTTTCGCTATGGAGTAGCTGAATCCCAGGTCTTGCCCGGGTCTCCTGATTGCCCACGGGCCCCAGCGTCCCCACCCACAGAAACAGGGGTTCACTCAGACACTTGTAAGCTTCCTTCTGTACCTACTCTGCACTGAAGTGCAGCTCGGCCTCTCCCTCCCGTGCTTTGCCACAGCCTCCTGCCTTCCCTGCTGAAGCCTGAGTGTGCTGGGTTTTTCTGGGTCACAGAGCCTCTTCCCAAGACGTCACCTGGCACTATCCTCAAAGCTATCCTTTACTGGAGGGATGGTTTTAATTCTGATAAAGGACTTTTCCATTTTAAGGTTTGTGCTTTTTGAGGTTCTAGGAAATCGTTTCTGGAGCTTTTCAACTCCTATATGGCCTTTCGTTAATTCTGAAGCATCTTTCACCTTGAGATATTTAAGAAAAACATCTCTGTTTATTTGGTAAGCAGCGTGAAGTGGGGACGTCTTTCATTTTTCTCCATGCGATGAGCCAGTTTTCCCATTGCCCATTTCTAAGACACCCATCCACTCGCCACTGATGGGTGAGGCAGTGCAGTTCTACAACCGGCTCCTGTGCAAGCACGGCCTGTGGCAGAGAAACTCTCTAGCTCAGTGACATCTCCTCTTGCTGCAGTTACGGAGCCCTTGACACTCAGCCGGGCTCCCGCGACCTGGGGCAGACCATCAACCCCTGCGCATGGGCAGCTCCAGCCATGACCGACTTCCTGCCAAGGGCGTGCTAGGTATTGGTGGAGTGGGCACCCGCCAGGAGGTGTCCTTGCAATGAAGGGGGCTTGCCCTGTGTCCTTCTCCTCCTTCTTGTGGACTGGAAAGTGGATTTGCTGCCTGGAGCCGACCTGGTCACCTTGGCAGTGACAGTCTGAGCAGAGCGAGGAGATGGGAGGAAGAGTCTAAGCCCTTTGGGTATCTATCCACCTCCAGACTTGCAGGTGGGTGGGAAACAAAAACTTGAACTGTGGGTAGTTCTCTTACTTCAACTTTTCTGACATGCACGGCCTCACCTAGTTTTAATTTTGACTCCCAGGTTAATTTCTGAACTCCCTGTCCTGGCTCCCACTGACTCTGTGAACCTGTGCTTGTGCCAGCAATGCAGTTTTGGATATTACGGTTTGGGAAGATATCTTACTAGCTGGTGACTCTCTCTGTTTTTCCTAAAGACTACCTTAGCTAGTGACACATCTTTATTCCAGTGTAAAGCTCATAATTTGTCAGTTTCCGTCCCAAAGCATGCTGTGGCCCTGGGAGGTGTTCGCTGCGTTTTCAGATCGGGCAGGAGCTGTGTGACATCGTGCTCATTTGCTTGCCCCACCCCTGTACATGGCCAGAGGAGTTTCCTGAAATACACATCAGAGCGTGTCATTCACATGCGTCCCCTGCCAGAAGCTTGACCTTGGCCTCTGGATGAAGGTGAGGCCGCATGGTCTTAGCCTATATCCAGCCGCTCAAGCCCCAGCGTTGGCACTGGCTTTTCTTGTCATCTCACCTACAGCCCAATCCATGATGACCCTTCTCTCCAATTTCTTTTCTTCTGGGTGTTAGCACTTGGGCACACCCTGCATTGTCTTCCTAGCATGCTCTCCCTCCACGACACCCAGGGCTATTCCGACAGTCCTTTGAGAGCCCCTAGCAAGGGTTCTCTGCAAAGGACGCCTGATGAGCCGGAGTGCTGAGTGAGCCACTCCTCTCCCGTGTGTCCATGGTATCCTGTGCCTGCTCAGTGCCGGCGTGGACCATGGCACTGCAGTGGAGCTGCCTGGCGAGTGCTTATGCGATCAAGTCTTGTGCCTGTTGTGAGTGCATGCCCAGTGCTCGGCAGAGTGGCAGGCTTGCAGCAGGTACCCAAGCAAAGTTTGGGCCTCCTGATGACCTGACTGCACAGGAGCCTACCTACAACACAGAGTGCATGTTTGCCTGGCAGGGCCAAGGGACCCGAGGTCAGGTCACAGCCCGGCCGGCTCAGGGAATTCCTCGAGGCGACTCACCGCTTTGGATGTTGAGTGCGTGATGCTTGTCCAGGCTCCAGCCTCCCAGCTTGGATGCGTCGATTTCATAGCCCTGCAGCACTGCTGTTCTTTTTTCCCACAGGATCAGGTCCGGGCAGGATTCATACTCATAGCCCACGGAAACTGACGGTCACAGAAGGAGCAGAAGGCACAGGTCAGCAAAGCCTCCTGCTGGCTTCAGACCTGCTTATCTTTTGCAGAAGGGGACAAAGGATCCTTTATCTACAAGGGACCCAGAACCACGTGCAGCATTAGCCCAGGGACGCCAGACCTTAATGAAGCCCAAGGGGACACTGCTGGGAAAAGCCCAGCCTGGGGCCTGACACTCCACAAGGACCCATGTGAACTGATTCAGGGGAATCATCTTAAGTCCAGAAAATACTTTATGTGCAAAACTGCTCACTGCAGTGTTATTTATAATAGTGGGAAATCAGAAGTTATCGAGGGCCAGTGCTGTGGTGTAGCAGGTAAAGCCACTGCCTATGGCACTGGCATCCCATATAGGCGCTGGTTCAAGTCCCAGCTGCTCTACTTCTAATTCAGCTCCCTGCTAATGCACCTGGGAAAGCATGGAAGATGACCCAAGTCCCTGGGACCCAGCACCCACGTGGGAGACCCAGAAGAAGCTCCTGGCTCCTGGCTTTGGATTGACCCAGTTCTGGTTATTGTGGCCATCTGGGGAGTGAACCAGTGGATGGAAGACCTCTCTCTCTGCCTCTGCCTCTGCCTCTGGCTCTCTGTAACTCTGCCTTTCAAATAAATAAATAAATATTTTTTTTAAAAGAAGTAATCTAAAGGTCCAAAGGGGCGAGAGGCTGAGTCAACCAAGGAATGTTACCCAGCCAGTGGGCCTAGTGGTTGTGATGATATGGGAAGTGCAGATGGAATAGTACTCAGGTGAGAAGACTCGTTATATACAGTATCTATCTACATTAAAAGGAAAAATACACATTTAAGGAAAAGATTAAAATGTTAACAAGGAGTTATATTGTTTATAGTATGGAGTATGGCTTCTTTCTATTTTTATTTCTCAACTTTTTACTAATAGACATGGTATTTTTTAAAAAAGAATTTATTTTGAAAGGAAGTTACAGAGAGACAGAGGCAGAGGCAGAGAGAGGTCTTCCATCTGTTGGTTCATTCCCCAAATGGCCGCAATGGCCAGAGCCATGCCTATTCGAAGCTAGGAGCCAGGAGCTTCCTCCAGGTCTCCCACATGGGTGCAGGGGCCCCAGGACTTGGGCCATCTTCCACTGCTTTCCCAGGCCATAGCAGAGAGCTGGAGTGGAAGTGGAGCAGCTGGGACTCAGAACTGGTGCCCATATGGGATGCCAGCACTGCAGGTGGCGGCTTTACCCACTACACCACAGCTCCAGCCCTGACATGATATTTTAATAAAGAAGATATCTACTAGCATTTACAGTGGATATATGGAAATGGAGTTCAGTTGGGGTACTTTTACTGAAAAATTCTTAAAATTAATTAACTTATTTGAAAGGGAGGGAGGAAAGGGGGAAGAGAGAAAGTGTGTGAGAGAGAGAGAAAAAGAGAGAATGAATGAATGAATGAATGAATGAATATGAATCTTCAGTTTGCTGGTTCACTTCCCAAATGCTTCCAACAGCCAGGGCTGAGTCAGGCCAAATTCAGGAGTCTGGAACTCAATCTGGGTCTCTCACAAGGGTGTCCAGGACTCAAATACTTGAGCCAGCATCTGCTGTCTCCCTGATGTGCATTCACAGGAAGCTGGAACCGGAGGCTGAGCTGGGACATGAACCAGGCACTCTGTTCGGGGATGCAGACATTCCAAGTGGTATCTGTCAACCACTGGCCCCTCTCCCCTTTATAACTGACTGGTAGACACTCAGTTTGATTATTTCATCTCAAGAGGTTACACAGTTTTTCCATTTTCAGAAGAGGCGAGAGAAATGGCTTGATCTACTGAAGGGATCATCAATAGTGAGAGACGGCATCTCCCTTCCCATTGTGTGCTTGGTGGGGGTTTGGGGCTTGGTGGGTGGGATGCAAATTGGCAGGGAAGATTCAGGATAAGTTCAGTTCCTCCTGCAGATCTTAGGGAAGGTGATTTTGGACTTGCGGGGTACTTGTAAGGGGTCACTGAGATACGAATGAACAGGGGCACACACTGCCCACAGCAGGTGCTCAAGGGGCACTCTCTTGTTGCCTGCTCTATCCTTTCTCCCTCTGTCCCCTCTCCTTTATGAACACAACCTTACTTTCCTGCTTCCTCCTTCTGCCCTTGCTGAATCTCCAACGGAATGAAAGTGGAGTAGGGTTCCAGATGAGCAGGGGTGTGCCAGGCAGTGGCTCTCAAAGGCTTGGTGGACTCAGCCTGCGGAGGTGAGGACTGCTGACAGCCCAGCTCGGGCCCCTCCTGGGACCCTGCTCTAATTGGGAAGCTGAGAGGAGCCTGGCCAGCCCCTGGAGGCCCAAGGTCCCAGGGAAGCTGAACCTCCAGGAGCGGCTCTGACCAACTTGCGCCGACTCTTTAAAGAAGACAGCAGCAGCAACAACAAAGAGGCAGCTCTCTGGAAGCAAGGGCAAGAGGCCAAAGGCATTTCTCATCAAACAAGAGTCTTATCCAGCACCTCCAGGAAACCAAAGAAGCTCCTCTATTCTGATGGGCAGTTCAGGCAGGAGGGCCGTGGAGTGGGCAGGCAGTGTCCACGTGGCTCTACTCAGTGGCACCTGATGTCTGTTAGCCCATCACATATCACCACAGGGCTTTTAGAGGGTTGGTTTGTTTTTTTCAATTTTAATTTTGAGGAGCAGGAACTGTGGCGCAGTGGGTAAAACTGCTGCCTGCAGTTCTGATATCCCATATGGGCGCTGATTTGAGTCCTGGCTGCTTTACTTATGATCTAGCTCCCCGCTAATGTGCCTGGGAAAGCAGCGGAGGACGACTGAAGTCCTTGGGCCCCTGCACCCACGTGGGAGATCTAGAGAAGCTCCTGGCTTTGGATGGGCCCAGCTCTGGCTGTTGCGGCCATCTGTGGAGTAAATCAGTGGATGGAAGACCTCTCTCTCTCTCGCGCGCGCGCACACTCTCTCTCTGCCTCTGTGTAACTCTGCCTTTGAGATAAATAAATATTTTTTAAAGAATTACTTATTTATTTGAAATCTAGAGTTACACAGAGAAAGAAGAAGAAGAAGGAGAGGGAGAGGGAGCAAAAGCGCAAGCACTCCCCCATCCGCTGGTTCACTCCCCAAATGCCCAAAGCTAGGAGCCAGGAATTCCATCTAGGTCTTCCATGTGGGTACCCAAGTCCTTGAGCCATCACCTACTGGCTCCTAGGATGTGCATTTGCAGGAAGCTAGAATGCCGAGTGGAGCCAGGACACCAACTCAGGCACTCCCATATGGGGTGTGGGGTCCGAAGCAGTGGCTTAACCATTGTGCCAGACACTCACCACTGGTTTTGTGTTTGTAAATCTCTCTCTTTTAATGGTTGAGCCCTCCACATTCGAGTCTTTCAGTACATTCTGTTAGGTCATCATGGCCACTAGGTCTTTAAGGCCAGCCAAGCCTCATCAGGTCTTTTTGATGTGTGAAGCGGAAGGGAGAAGGAAGCAACCAGGGCAGTGCACAAACAGCTCCCCGCCAAGTGCTCCTCTTCCTCCAAGGAGAAAGCTGAGTCCCGTGGCAAAGGGCACTTACCGAAGGCTTCGGAGAGCCCAAACACCTTCTGGTTGTAGACGTCCGTCTTGTCCCAGATGAAATAGTAGGACAGGTCAGGGGCGGCAGCAAACCACTTCCTGAAGAGCCGGCCCTCCACCGCCACCATGAGGTGCACCTTCATGAGGTTGAAGGGGATGGTGGGGTGGGTGAGGCTGATCCTCAGGACGGACTTGTAGCCAGCCGTGCGGCTGCTCAGGTAGCTCAGCCTCATCTTGCAGCCAGAGATGGCGATTTCCTCCTGCAGCGCCTGTAGAGGGCAGAGCACAGCGAGCTGTGGTCATCGGGTGCAGGGCAGACGGCCACGGCCCCCCAGACTCTGGTGTTCACCAGGCAGTGGAGGCAGCAGACGGGGAGAGGAAGAGAAAGGAGAGATGAGGGAGGGCAGTGGAGGATGCAGGGGGCAGGCGGAGGGAGAGAAGTGTGGGGATGGAGAAGGGGGAACAGAGAGGCAGAGAGAGGCCCGAGGACCTGGCTGCAGTGGTTGGGGGAGCTCTCCCATGCTGTCACCCGGAGTGGGGTGCCCTCCCCACAGAGCCCATCTCTTCCTCTGTACGGCATGGGTGATGGTGCTCACATCTTGCACGACTGACAGCAGCGCACACGATGGAGCACTGAGCATTGTGGCGTCTCTGCTTCCTGACCAGTGTCACCCTAGAAAGCTCAGGGAAGCACGGAGTCTGAGTTCCCTCCCGGACTGAGTGTGGCCTGAGGAAGGACCCGTGTATAACGTGCCCAGCATGCAGGTGTCAGGAGGTGTGATGATGGCGCTGGGAGCAGGGGTGCTGGGGCGTGGCTGTGGTTTGCCCCCTAAGGGGTCATGTGCCAGCAGCTTTGTCCTCAGTGTGCTGGCAGCTGGTGTGGGACCACTGGGGTGTGGGCTGGGGGGCAGGTAATGGGATCAATGGGTGCTGCCCTTGGAAGGGATTAAGTTAGGCTAGTTCCTGCAAGAAGGCTGAATAAAGAGGAAGTCTCTGACTTCCGGTCTTACCACGTGGTCTCCCCGCCCACCAGTGCTCCTACCATGATGCCATCTCCATGTGACCCCCACAGGAGCTGAGGTGGTGCCAGCAGCAGCTGTCAAAGCCCCAGAACTGGGAGCCAAACAAACCTCTTTTCTCTATAAAGATACTTGGCCTCAGGTGTTCAGTCACAGCAAGGGAAAATGGAGTTAAGGGTATGGGGGCACCAGGCAGAAAGACTCTGCTCTTAGACCAGCATTGACAGGTGGCTGACTAAGCAAGGCTGGCTTCTCTCTCAGAACTTTCCAGAACTCAGGCCTCTTGCAGATGGCTTTGCTTGCCAGGAAGGTCAACAAGCCACAAGATGCTGGCCCAACAAACAAATGTGCACAGCTAGGAGCACAGCCTGGCCACGACCTGCAGCTGAGGCCCCAGGCCATCCCTAGGGGAGGAGGCAGAGGCCACGTGTGCTGTGCACACTGGGTAGGGAGGGCCCAGGCCTGGGCCATGTCACTGGAACTGGGAAGTGGGGAGGGCAGCACAGCAGGTGCTCTGTGCCATGGGCTCTGTTCTAGAAATGCCAGGGTGCCAGGGCCCACAGCCGAAGCTGGGAAGTTTTCCTAGCTTGATGCTTTGAGCTCCACTTCAAGAAAGGGACATTCAAGCAATGGAGGCTAACAAATCCATGCTTCCCTCGTGTTCACAGAGGAGCTGCCTGGAAGGCCGTGAACTCTCATGCCCAACCTCTGTAACTCAGCACAATCTCCCTAAATTATAGTTTACAGGCATCAGGCAAAGCAGGCGCTCTGCCCTGGCCAGCCGCAGGCAGGACAGACGTCCTCACTGACACCTGCCTTTGCTAATGGGCCCTTTGAGTTGCACCTCCCCTGGCGCATGCAGCGGCTGACTGGGAGAAGCCCAGGGTTTGTGTTCACACACATCATGGAAGGGATAACAAGCAAGGCGCATGCCCCAGGTGGACGTGCAGACCCCCTGCTCAGGGAGCACTAGAAAGGGTGCAAACTGTGTCCGGAAGTCCTTGCTGCTGGGGGGAGAAATGTCTGGCTGGTGCAGTCAAGGTGAGCTGCAGATCTCTTCTCCCCAGCCAGCTCTGCGTCCACTGACAATTGTTTCATACACAAGGTCACCCCCGTGCCGCAGACCGGAGGCAGGCACCGCGTCTCTGGGAGGGGATGAGCTTTCACCCAGGGAGTGCAGTGAGAACTGCAGAATGATTGCACTTCCTTCACGTGGGCGGGGCCCAGGTGGAGAGATGTGTTTGCTCAGCCAGCCGTGAAATATGCACACGGGACCGTACGACTCCCCGCTTGGCCATCGCCGGGAGCAGCAGGGACGTGTACAGGGCGCCGGTGCTTCTTAGGCAGGGGACGGCCCAGCTGGCCTGCTTCCGGGCTGTAGCACTGACCTCTCTCTTCTTCAGCTTTTGTTTCTGCCCTCAGAAATCTGACTGGGGCGGGCCGAGGAGATTCAGCTCAGCACAGCTTTGTGAGCGGAGAATCTATCTTGATTTCCATCAGATTAACATGTATTTTTCCCTGATTGCTTCTCTTTAATGATAATTAAGGAAAGCACTTGCGTGTATAGATTTGAGCCAAAGCAATCTTTAACTGGCATAAAAGCTGTGTGTTAAATAATCTCAATAATCATGATAGCTAAAATTTATTGAGCACTTACTAGGTGCCAGACATTGTGCTAAGAACCTTGGATACGTTTTTTTTTTCTCATTTAATCTTCGTTACAGTGCTCACTGTTGGGGATCCTCTGGCTGATTCCTCTCAGTAGAATCTATCACCATAGATGTTGTTTTACAGAAAGCATGAGGACGGGGACCGTGGGTGCTGGGGAAAGGGACGGTGGAGGGTACTGGGTGGCAGAGTGCACAAGGGAGAGTGTGCCAGGCTGAGTGAGGCGCCCTGTGCTTTCTGTAAGATGGGTGGCCCGCTGTGGGGTTTGACAGCTGGATTCCACATGGTGTGCTGACAGTGCAGGCCCCAGGCCCAAGAGTGAGGCCTCTGTCTAAGTTTTTATTTATTTATCTTATTTATTTGAAGGGAGAGCGAGCGAGAGACAGAAAGAAGGAGGGAGGAGGGGAGGGTAGAGGGAGAGAAGAAGAAAAGAGGGGGAGGGGGGAGAGGGAGAGGGAGAGGGAGAGGGAAAAAGAGAATCTCCTACCCACTGTTTCACTCCTCAAATGTCTGCAATAGCCAGGGCTGTGCCAGGTCAAAGGCAGGAGCCGGGAACTCCATCCAGGTCTCCCACACGGGTGTCAGGGACCCAAGTACTTGGGCCATCACCTGCTGCCTCCCAGGGCGTGCGGTAGCAGGGGGCTGGAACTGGGAGTGGAGCCGGGACTGCGACCCAGGCACTCCGATATGGGCTGCGGTGTCCCAGGCAGCATCTTACGCCCTGTGCCCAATGTCCACCTCACCTTCTCTCTTTCCACCGTCTCTGAGGACCTGCTCTGCCCTGCAGATGAAAGGGAAGCCTGCTGATGTGCGCTGGGGGAGCTGGGTACCTGGATTTCCGGCACGATGGGGCCTTTCTCTGCACAGGAGCTGGCGAAGGACGTCAGTGGGGAGGGGGAGACGACGGGGTTGGGGCGGGCGAAGCTGCTCAGGTCGCAGCTGGGAATCTCATTCTCCTCGTGCCGCATGGTGATGGTTTCCATGACGAAGAAGCGATCCCAGGGCAGCCAGAGGGTGTGCTCCTGGGTGATGAAAGGCGCGCGCTCGAAGCGCAGCACGGTGGAGATGCCGCCGTTGGTGACCAGGTCAAAGCTGTTGGGTGGGTGGGTGGGGGGTCAGTAAGGGGTGGGGTGGGGGGGCGGTCAGGAAAGCAGGAACAGGAGGGAGGAGGAGGAGGTGGAGGAGAGAAAATTACACCAAAGGGCCTGAGCATTTGGTAAGCGACATCCTGGCACCCAAAGACTTCACTGCAGCTACAAATAGTGACAGTGACTCCAGAAAGCATTTTCTTTCTTTTTTTCTTTTTTTTTTGTAATATGACTCACCACGGAGAATTTGCTGAAACCAAAATAACCACTGCTACAGAGCGCCGTTTTCCAGGGCAGCGGCCAGCCGACGAGCTCGCTGCACCGAAGCTCCTGTCCTCAGAGCCCTTTACCTCCTTCGGAGCTCACGCCGAGGTTACCAGTGGGTGGGATAACGTAGAAGAAGCCCTGACCCCTAGCCCAGTCCTGGCTCTGCTCTGTACTGCTGTGTGACTGTGGGTGAGCCACTGGGCCTCTCTGCTCCTCGCTGTTCTCAGCTGTAAACGCCAAGGTTCACACAGATTATCCTTCATTCACTAAGATCCGAGGACTCTGTAGCGACTTGAGCCCTGACTGTCATACGTCACTCAACAAAAATCTTTGTAGTTACAAAACAGCGAGGCAGCTTAGAGTGGGTTTGACTGGGGTCACGGCATCTTAAAAGTGGAAGGGGGATGGCAGGATTGAGTTCCAGCCTCCCACCTGGGGATGGGAAGCAGCTCTGGGCAGTGAGCTGCCCGCCTGGCCCCGGGGGACCTTTGCTCCTCATGCCCCACCCAGTGGGTCTACTCAGGATGCTCTCCTGGCCTCTCCTTGGCCTCGCGACTGCCCCCTGGGCCTCTCCCTCTCCCTCTCTATTTATTTGAAAGGCAGAATTATAGAGAGACAGAGGCAGAGATAGAGAGAGGTCTTCCATCCGCTGGTTCACTCCCCAAATGGCTGCAACGGCTGGAGCTGGGCCGATCCCAAGCCAGGAGCCAGGAGCTTCTTCTGGGTCTTCCACACTGGTGCAGGGACCTAAGGACTTGGGCCATCTTCTACTGCTTTCCCAGGCCACAGCAGAGAGCTGGATTGCGGTGCCCATATAGGATGCTGGCACTGAGGCAGCAGCTTTACCTGCTACACACTTGGCTGTCCCTGCTCCACAGTCACCATCAGGGGGCCCCATTTTCACCTGAGACTGGGTCCCCCTCCTTCTGGTTCCTTAGTCCCTGGGTCTGTGGGTGACTTTCATTGACTGTTCTTCTGGGATTCGGAAATGGCGATCCTGGCCACCTGCCACTCCCTAGCTCCAGGTGTTTTGAGGCAGCGCTATTAGCTATTACTTTTAGGGGGCATCTTCAAATCCTGTCGTCATCTTGCTTTTTTGGACACCTCCTCAACACAGTCTTACAAGGTCTGACTTCATGCTCCCTCTCTAGGTCCTCCTGCCCAACGTGCACTGCTCTGTGGAGCCCACATCGAAGGCTGCAATTGCTTGTTTAGCTGTCTGGCTCAGGGACATCAATTCCTCTGACTTTGTAGGAACCAGCCCAGTGCCTGATGGTTGAAAGTCGACAGAAGGAACGCATGAGCGACACTGTTGACCACTTCCAAACACAGTGTCCACTGAACATTCTAAATCCTTTCTTCCTTTGGCTGTTTTTGCAAATCAATCCAATGCTCACCCGTGCAGCTGGTTTGAGAGACCCCAGTGCCGGGCCTCCCCTGTAGCATGATAAATCCACCTGTAGGATTGGGCTCATAGCTCCAGGTTACTCTGGCCTCTTCCTAGAAGCTACAAAGATGTAACATTCAACTCTTCTAACACCAAATCGTGCTCTTGGCACGCCCAGACCTGGGTCCCCGGCTCTGAATCCAGACTTCTCACTCATCCCTTTGGGGTCCATACTTGGGTAGAGGAAGTCAGGTGCCGCCATTCCTCCACACGATATGACAGAGCAACACCAGAGAAAGCATTTCTTTTGGATCAAGATTTTGGGTTGTGGCGCCCCGGGAGTGCATCCACGGTTTTGGGGAAACACCCAGCTCACAACTTCTCTGTCACAAAACTGGGTAGCATCTGTGCTTTGACAGAACATTTTTACCCATCAGATAGAATTTTGGCCAGACTTACCCGCTGCCTTCCTGGGAGGGCGGGTGTGGGGAGGGAGGCAGGGACGACAGCATGAAAAGACAAAGTCTCAAGGCTGCCAGCAAGTTGGGAGCAGCCGGTCTTGCCAAGAGCTGAGTGTAATGGGCCAGGGCCAGGCCTGCTCATCTGCAGGAGAAACCTGGATGTGGCCATGAATGTGCAGCTGATCCCAAGGGGAGGCCTCACTCCCACAGGAAGCCCAGACAGCTCAGGGCCTGTCTGAGCCCAGCGACTCACTCTACGGGTAAGTTACGTCACCTGTCCCAGCTTCCATGTCCTCCTCTCAAAATGAGGCTGCTGCTCAGGTCACTTGGCAGCGCCATTAATTAGACAGATGCAACACTGGGGAGATGGGGGCGCAGGGCCCCAACAGTCCCTGGGCCTCACGCACCGTATAATCTTGTTTTGCAACTCCGTGAGCCTGAAATGCTTCTCTCGTCTGCTCTCCTTTTAGTTTTTCTATGTGACCTTTCTTGTCCATCATTTTAAAGGATCCCTTTGGCTAAGCGCTCTGCTACTGTTTTCTGTTTAGGAGCACCTGTGAAGACCTGCAGTCTGGTGTTTCAGCATGTGCGTGCGCGTGTGTGCATGTGCATGTGCGTGTGTGTGTGTGTGTGTGTGTGGCAGGGTTGAGGGAGCTGGAAGCACAAAGACAGGTAAGACATGGTCCCTGGACTCTCAGTCCCCTGGCATACACTGTCACCTCGGGGCTCCAGCTCCTGTCTTAGGGTTCCTCCAGGGTGTGAGAGGTAAGGAAGAAGGTGGCTCAAGGGAGAAAGGGCAGGAAATGGGCAAGAGGCTTCCTGTTCCCATTCAACTGAGGGAGTCCGACACGAGGAGAACAGCTGACGGCTGCCCAGGGCATCACGCGGGCTCTCTGTCGGGAAGCACAGTGAAGCCCTGTGGCACACGGGTGAGAACCCATCTGAAGCTCAAGCTCCAAGGTAAGGAGAGGTGCAATAACCGTGCAGGCGTTTGCTTCCCTCCACCTCTGCGCAGTGGAGACTGCAGAGGGAGCACAAACAGGAGCAGTGCAGGCCTGCAGGAGCCAGGGAGCAACGTCATGCCAGACTCTGGGGTGCTCATGGGTGACCCCAACCGAGTATAGCCGGGGGAGAGGGGACTGATTGACAGGCAAGTTTCCTGGCAAAAACAGAGCAGTCCTCCAAGGCGCCCTTCTTTTAGCTGCTTCACGGCAGGTGACAAGGTGGTCAGACCACCTGCTGCCTGGGATGCACACAGCTGCTGCGTCCACAGAGCTGGCAGCCCTGAGCGAGCAGGAAGGCAGTGAGGACAGAGCCTAATGAAGAGAATTCCTGCGCACCGCAGCGGGAGTCTGCACGAGGTGTCCTGGCTTGGAAGGCGTTTAGGGCAGGCAGGGGCTGCTGCCCGCTGGGGCCAGGCCGGCCACGGTGTCTGCGAGCTGGGCCCCTTCCCATTCATGTGGAGTTGGGGGAGGGCTCCCCACGCCAAGCTCGCCAAGCCTAAGAGGCACACGTGTCTACAGACAGCTGAGCCCCAACTTCATTATCACCTCGGCCGGGACATGCTCACGTCTGATATTGGATTAAAGAGGTGCTGAAATCAATCAGGCTGCAGCACATTTCCAACGCCGAGTGAAAATCACCCTTATGGGCCCACACTTAGCCAGATGGACCGCTACCACCTGATTTCATTAAAAATAGAGGACTTGTCGCCACCGACAGCCTAAATATTCCACTTTCCCTCTTCTTGCCTTTTCTCCAAATATCCTCACTGCCGGTCCTGTCACCATCACCTTCTGTCAGTCAGCAATCTGTAATTTTAGCAAACCAGCTAGTATTTCCTGTGTGCTTACTACATGGCAGACGCTGGAAATACAGCAATGAATCAGACAGGGACCGGGGACGAAGATTTATTAAGTGCCTACTATGTGCCAGGTGCCTCCCCATCCACCGTGTCCTCCGATTCGCACCATCAGTTTGTGAGCTGGAGGGTGGGAGGACCACTCACCAGCCAGCCAAGCGGAGGCTTGGCTAGGCCGGGAGACCTCTCAAGCAAGGACAGGAGACTAACAGTGAGGACAGAGCCAGGGCTGCTAAGGAAGCTGCACTCCATTCCACTGATGGCTCTGGAAGGAATTCCAAGGCTGGAATTCTGTCATCACCCCAATGGCTTCCAGAGTTTTCCAGAACTATCTGGGGTGCAGGAAGTAGATTCCATCAGAAGTCAGGGCACAGGATGACAGGGACAAGGTATCAAACACTGTGGGAACCAAATGAGAAGAAACTCTTTCCTGTGTGGCCTAAAGGACCCAAGCCAGAGCCAGACACAAGGGGACGCAACCTGGGCATGGGCACTTCGGCTCATGCCCTCTGAAGCCAAGGGCCGTCCTTTCCCCATGCTGCCAGCCCGGCAGCAGCTGTGCGGCCAGACTCGCAAGAACAGGGCCTTCACTGCTCCCGGTCCAGCAGGGGTCGCCTACCTGCCGTCTTGCCTGCTGATTGTGTACCCGAAGAGAGGGTTAGTGACGAAACTGACGTTCACACCAACCAGCGGCGTCCCATCGGATGTCATCACTTGGCCACGAATGACACACGCGTGCCTACGGGGAGAGAAGAGACAATAGCAGGATACAGCTGTCGTGGTCAGAGCCCTGGCCGGCAGGGGACCCCAGAGGTCAGAAGACAGGAGACTGGTCGCGCACAGACACGACTAGCACCCAGGGGCTCATGGCATTCACTCCTGAGAAGCGGCAGCCTTTCAACATAGCCTGTCAATGCAAGGCATCAAGCCATCCTGGGAAGACCTGCTCTGGAAGGCGTCGTCAGCTACCACACCGCAGTATGTTCGAAGGAGATAAAGCCAACCCCAGAGGGCCATGCAGAGTAGCTACATGTGTGGATTTGGAACTAGGCGACCTGGGTTCAAATCCCAGCTCTGTCCCTTCCTAGCTCTTGGAACGCATGCAGGTATGTAGCATTTCTGGGAGTCTCCCCACACTTTTTTTTTTTTTTTTTAATCCTGGTACAGACTCCAAAAATGGCAGCAGCTCTCGCTGTCATGAATGGTCCCAGTGGAAATGAGCACCCGTGACATGAACAGGACAGAAGGGACTGACTCCCTTTCATGTGGCAGTAGACCAGAGAAGGGCGGATGTTGGTGTCCCTTAGCAGTGGGACCTGCCTCCATTCCCAATATCCCCCCTCCCACTCCGCCTTGATCTCATGACGACAACCACCTGCTTTCCCCCAATTGACCAGGGCAGTGTCGCTTAGAACCCCAGTGCACTGTTCTGTTCGCCCACAGTGTGGTTCCTGCGCCACCTCTGCCCCAGCCTCATCCTCCAAGACCCAGTTTCAAGCGAGAGCTCTGCCCGAAGCTTTTCCTGATGCCCCTTGTCAGGACCAGGTTCTCTGTCCCCCGAGACCTGACACATACACAAACACCCCCACGCCTCGACACCTCGCAAACCACACCGCTTTGACTTTTCACTAGATCACCGGCTCGCTGAGGGCAGGGTCAAGTTCTTTATTTTTGTTTTCATTCCACCGTGTCTGGTCTATTCCTAATAACTACAAGGTCACTGATTTAAGACAATGGGGGACTGGGCACCCAAGTGGGACAATGGAAAGCCATCTAGAATGGTGGTTTTTCAAATATTTCAGAAAGAGAAACTTTAGCAGATGACATGATATGGAGGACCCCCTAGTGGAAAACAAATGAAGAGCTATGTTCCAGACCAAGTCATGAGGGTGGCCACCTCTCTCCCTGGGCTGGTTCTGAAGGCAACTCTGCACAGTCCTAGTCTCTGCAGATGGCAGTTCGACTGCAAAATCACCGAGTTATGAGAACCTTTGCATTATTCTCTCAAAGATTTATCTATTTTATTTTATTTATTTGTTTGAAAGGCAGAGAGAGGAGGAGAGACACACACACACACAGATTTTCATCTGCTGGTTCACTCCCCAAGTGGCTGCAATGGCCAGGGTTTGGCCAGACAGGAGCCAGGAACTTCTTCTGGGTCTCCCACGTGGGTGCAGGGGCCCAAGGACTTGGGCCATCTTCTACTGCTTTCCCAGGCCATAGCAGAGAGCTGGATAGGAAGGGGAGCAGCTGGGACTTGATTTGGTGCTCATAAGGGATGCCGGCACAGCATGAGGCAGCTAAACCCATGACACCACAATGCTGGCCTTATCCTCATTTTATAGAAGAGAAGTCTGCAGTCCAAAACAGTTATATTATTTGCCCAAAGCTACACGGGAAGGCAGTGGCAGAGCTAGGTGCTGGCCCCAGGCCTTGCAACTCTGGGTCCAACTCCAGATCAGTCTGTATCCCACGGGTAAGGGGTAGAAATAAAGGTGCTCGCTGGTGGCATCAGTGTCCCAAGTGATCAGGGCACAGGGGAGACGTCCTCCTAGACAAGACAGATCTGAGGCAAAAACGCAGGTGCTGCTGTCCACCCAACTTCCTCCCCTCACCTGGGTTCAGATGGCTTTTTTTCTGGCCTAGCAAAGAGACCCCTGGGCATTTGTTCAGGAAGATCTCAAATCAGCCCTTAGATGCTTTATTAGGTGTCTGTGTTTCTACCTTCCTGCAGTGATAAACTTCTCTCTGTTTGATGAGAAAAGCAATGAACACCAGGCTCGTAAGCAGCTGGTCTCACCAGTGTCAGCCTGTGCTTTCTGAGGACAGGAGCGGCTGCCCACCATGCCCCCCGCCCCACCGCACCTCACTCCACACAACCTGGTTAATGCTAATTCAGTCAGTGGTTTCCTTCCAAGGCCCTTGGTCTAAATGCAATTAAGTGGCAAATAGGCGGGTGAAGCAAAGACTTTCAGGTCTGCTCCGAGGTCTCCCAGTATATTTATGTGAAATTCTCTTTTGACGAATGGGAAAAATTGATTTTTATCCACTGTGTTCCCTGGTAGCGGGAGAGGCTTTCTTTAATGGAGGACAATTGAGTTTCCTGTTGCTGGAGAATGACTACCAGACCTCCTCTGCTGGCGCTGGCTCCCCTCCAGCTTCCTCCTGGCCCCCAGAGCTCCGGATTCTGCCTGGACGATAACCGGCCCTCTGGGGAACGGTTCCTTCGCGGGGCTGCCCTGGCTGCCCCTCACACACAGGCAGCCAGCCTCTTCTGAGTGATCTCTCTTTGGGGATTTCCTGATAATTGGGAGCTGTCAAAGCAGCACCATTTGGCTCCCAAATAGCCTCCAGTTAGGCAAGCCAGAGGAGAAGTAATTTTAGCCCGGGCTCCTGTGGCTTGCTTTTGGGTTCTGGGGAAGATTATGTTGACTTCCTGTCCCCCAGTAGGCCCTAGAGGCCTCTTGCCAAAGCAGACAATTGGTGTAAGAGTTAAGTCTTGGGGAAAAACACTCCCACCCCCCTTCCACTGGACCATGATTTTCAGTTGCCAAGCAAGCCCAGGTTAATATAAATCTCCCCTACAACAAAGGAGCTGAGGCCGTCAGCTCTGGGAAGGGCTCTGCAATGTGTCTCTTGCCACATGTTGTCGCCTGGGCAGGTATAAAAGACACAAGGCCTGGGGTTCCCAAAGCTCACCGTCTTCAACCATTCACTTCGTGGGTACTGGTAAGTGTTTAAGAATTGACTTTCCAAAAAAAAAAAAAAAAAAAAAAAAGGAAAAGGAAAGAAACCAGCTTTAATATGCAGCATCTGCCCATTTCTGTGGTGTAAACACTCTCATCCTAGCCAATTTCCAGCTACCAATGAGATGCCCCTGAATGCAGAGCTCGGGAGAGGTGCACAGTAGGACAGCATTATGAAGCATTTCCTGCAGACATATAACAACAGAAAGTCAGCAGCCAGGATGATCCTAAAACATAGGAACATTTGTAGGAAATGACGCACTGTTAAAATATCACTATTATCTTTGTTTTCTACATAATTTTGTAGCATTCAATTTTGAGCAAAGGCTCTTTCTAACAGTAAGCTCACAGAACTGCTGCACATTTAATTATCAGTTCCTGTGAGCTGGTATGAGCTGGCTTCTGAACATTCCCTGGAACACGGACCCCATGCTAAGGGTCACGCTCTAGCTCAGGGCTGTGGTTATGGCTAAGAAACCATTGCTGCTCTGAACAGGGAGCTCTATAATGGGAGACCACCTTAGTGAGAAACCACTGACGAGGGGTGCACATTGTCACCAACCCGTCTGCCCAGCTCGCACACCTGCGTCTTACCACCAGTCTTGTATTTGATGCAGTTTGCTTTCCTTGGGTCACTGCCTTGGCGTAACGCAGTTGTGGGCTATTATTTTCTTCTCATGCTTAGAGTTCCATCTGAGCCATCACCATCATTTCAGTAGGGCTGTCATCACATCAACCCTTCCTGGCGCAGTGATTCCCCTCCTGCTCTGGGCTCCTCTGACCCTCCATGACCAGGACTGTCAGATGATTACCGAATGCACATTTCCAAAGCTGTCTCACACGCCAGCACGTGAGCAAGGGTGGATGCTGCCTCCCCAAGGGTGTGTTAAATGAAAAAATGATCCAGACACTGAAACCTGGAGAGAAGAGACTTGCTCATGGTCATCCCATGAAGAACGTCACGGGCTGCCCTGACGGTCAAGCTGGCCTTCGTTCTCCCAAGTCCTGACCCAAGTCCTGTGTCATAGCCACACAGTTCCTAAAATTTACTTTAACAAAAAACTGGGCACCCACTGTGAGCCAGGCCCTGTATGAGGCGCTGGGGTCGTGGAAAGGCATGAAGTACAGTCCCTAGTTACTTGCCAGAGCTCATGAGAGCAAAACGCCTTAGTGTAGTTGTCTCTGACACCAGAAAGTCAATGCACAGGCTTGGCATATGTCAGGCAGCTGGGATACAAACAAGCAATTAGGCTGGGTGAACTCTGCCAGGAGGGAGCGCTTGTGCCAGGCCAAGGCGGGCAGCAAACACACCGGAGTCAGTCCAGCAACATGCACAGGGCCCAACTGAGGAGCCACTGCGGGTGCCAGCCAGGACAATCTGCCCCGTGGCTTCCTGAATATAGTGACCAGGGATGGGATCGAGAGAGGAGTCTGATGGAGAGACAGAGCTGCCGTGACCAAGAATAAAGCCAGTAAGAAACCAGCATCCCTCATCACTCAGGGAGAAGGGGTGGTGACAGGGAAAGAGCTCTGGTCCCAGCTCTGACACCTGGAATTGCCTGTAGGGCCTTGGAGAGCCACCTGATCTCTCTGAACCTCCGTTCTCTTATCTCCCAAATGTAGGCTGAAGTTTCTCCCAGCCCGGCATAAAACAGAATCCCACATGCATTTCAGACTGCTAAGTTTTAATGTGTTGCTTCCTAATCCAGCTCACGTAGCCCTACTAAGTGTGCTTTGATGCTGATGCTCATCTTGGAAGTGTCCTCCCCCTCTGGCACCGTCCATCCACTTATTTTGTTCACTTGCACATTCTTCAGGACCCAGCTGGAGCAGTCCCTAAGCAGCGTCCACCACTCCTGCCCCTTCAGGAACTTGAGACAATCTTTCCCCCACAAAAGCAGACCACGGGCTCCTTGGAGACAGGGATCAAGGACATGTCTCTCACTGCTATATTCCCAGCACTGAGTGGGGCTGTGTTCAAAGTCATTTCTCACCAGGCCAAGGAGCAGAGCTCCTCCCAAACAGATGTTTTCCCTAGAACTGGAAGGCAGGGCATGGAGTAGGGTCTGGAAAGATTATTTACTGAGTGAATACAGAGCTGCTGCGCTTCTGCTACTTAAGGTGAGGGTGCTGTGGGAGAACACAGAGCTATTTGACCTTCACAGGGAGACGGTTAGAGAGCCTATGGTTGGAAGGGCTGGGCCTTTCCACATGGCTCTGGCTTCCCAGGGCTCCAGTCCCTTGCTGTCCTTTGCTCTGGCTTGGTGTCTCCAATCAGCTTTTCCAGTGGGACATCTCAGACCTAAATGCATTTTCCTGAGAACTCTCTAGTTCCTGACTGTCCGACTCAAAAGAGAATGTCCCCATCAGTTTTTTTTTTTTTTTTCAAACTTCTAGTGGTACAGGTGAGAAAATAAAGCTCAGACCAGGTTGGGGAGCCAGGATTCGAAAGCAGAACATGCCCATTCTTAGCCTTGAGAACCCGGCAGTGACTTCACCTCTCAAGGCATCTGCTGCCTGACACAGACACCTGCCTAACTGATCATCCCAGAGTGTGTAAGCCGCCTTGAAATTCAGCACATGCACCGTGCAGCAGGGGCCTTGAAAACGGCAGCACAAATGTTTGCACGCAGGCTCCTTCCATGCACTTGTATTCCTTCCTTCATTTGTGGCACACACGTGCGACCTCCATTAGTCAATGCTAGAAAAGTATCCTGCACCATTGGTACGAGGTCCAATGGATAGGAACTCATGTTTCAGATGCCTTCCTGGTCATTTTGAATCTCCTGGGAACTTTCTGTTAGATATGGGGAGCTTCTTTGGGCAACCTCATCGTGAGGTGGGGAAGACGGCAGCGGGAGTGGCACGCTCTTTTCTTGCTGAGTTACACTTGCACGGTTGGCATTACCTTCTGCTTGGAGTTATTCTGCAGGTATCTTGGTAAGCCACTTGGCCATTTTACAAGTGAGTCTGATTAAGATGAGATTCCACCCCTCCCCCCACTATGGTGTAATGCAGTGCAACGAACCACTGACAGCCCCCTGTCCTCCCTCAGAGGAATGGGGCCCAACCCCCCTCGGAAGCCTTGTGTGCTGGTCCGCACCTGTGGCCAAGTAACATAGGGATGGAAGGGGCAAATGAGTAAAAATCTGATACCCCACAGGAACCACGCACTCTTGCTTTCTGATTGTATTTTGAAAGATTTATTTATTTGGAAGGCAGAGTGAGAAAGAGAGAGAGAGAGAAGGAGAGGGAGAGATCCTTCATCCTCTGGTTCACCCCTCAAATAGCTGCAAAAACCAGGGTTAGGCCAGGCTAAAGCCAGAAGCCAGGAACTCCATCCAACCTTCCATGTGGGTAGCAGGGGCCTGTGTTCCTGGGCCATCACCTGCTACCTTTGCAGGCACATGAGGAGGGAGCTGGAATGGAAGGAGAGTAGCCAGGACACGAACCAGCCCTCCCACATGTGGCCGGCATGGCAAGCAGCAGTCTAACCAGCTGCCCCAAAACACCGTTTCCTTGCTTTCTTATTCTAAATATTTTTATTTATTTATTAGAAAGGGGCAGACAGGAAGACATAGGCAGGCAGACAGAAACAGAAAGCAAGATTTCCCGTCACCTGGTTCACTCCCCAAATGCCTGCAACAGCTGGGGCTGGGCTAGGTGGAATCCAGGAGCCTGGAACCCATGAGTCCCACAGGGCCAAGAACTGGAGCCCTCAGCTGCTGCCTCCACACATGTGCATTAGCAGAAAGCCGGACTCTGCAGTGGGGCTGGGGCTCAAACCCGGGGGCTCGGATACAGAATGCATTTTAACCACTGCCCTGCCTTTTTTTTTTTTTTAAGATGAAAATACAAACCCTAACATTTTCTTTGTGTATCTCATGGATCACATTGGCAGACTGCCTTGCTTCAGAGTTATATTGGCATGTGGATGGTCAATGATTTGTATGAAAAATAAACCCAACTGTGCTAAAATCATATTTCAAAGTCAACTTTTTGTGCGTCGTTCTTTACAACTTATTTCAAATCTCTTCCTATGTTTACTATGTATGCCTTTTGATGGTCTTAGGTCAAAACCAGTAAAGGTTCATCTGATGGCTTCCTAGACTTACTAGAGCCACGGGTTCTCTCTGGCCTGGAAGTTTCCACAAGGAGCTGATGACTGCAAAGGGCCATTCACCTCTGTCCCCTGTGGTGCTAGGGTGCCTGCATCATCTGCACAGCCACACAGATGCTGCAGGCTGATGCTCCGGTTTCTCCCCAGTCCCCCCGCCCCCACCCCGTGCCCCGGTGGCATGAAGATGCATACAACAGACTAACACCATTGCTACTGCTGATATAACGCTACTGCTGTTAGTGATGATGGACGCTGACACTTCCTGCCCTGGCACATCGCTGTTCCAGACCTTGTTCAGTTCTCACAACATCTCCATGAGGAATGGCTTATTATCCTTACATGGCAGAGGGAGAAAGCAAGGCACAGAGAGGTTAAGACCTGTCTCAGGTCACACAGCCAGCAAGCAGTGGGGCTGGGTTTCTATCCTCGGCCACCTGATTCTGAGGCCGGTGACCTTCAGCCCCAAGCTTTATTGAATTTTTTTTTTAAAAGATTTATTTATTTGGAAGTCAGAGCTATACAGAGGTAGAGGGAGGCAGGGAGGGAGAAGGGGAGGGAGGGAGGGAGAGAGGGAGGGAGGGAGAGAGCGAGGGAGGGAGGGAGAGAGAGAGAGATTGATCTTCCATCTGCTGGTTCACTCCCCAGATGTCCACAATAGCCAGGGCTGAGCTAGACTGAAACCAGGAGCCTGGAACTCCATCCTGGTCTCCCATGTGGGTGCGAGGACCCAAACACTTGGCCATCTTTTGATGCTTTCCCAGGCAAATAGCAGGGAGCCAGATTAGAAGTTGAGCAGCTGGGATACAAACCGGTACCCATATGGGATGCCAGCATGGCAGGTGGCAACTTTACCTGCTATGTCACAGCACTAGCCCCTGCACACTGGTTTTTAAAAAATTATGTTGCACAGGAACAGAGAGAAAGTGAGGGCCAGCTGGGGTTGTAGGGAGTCAGAAGCACCGCCCTGCATAGATTTCTGAGCCGAAGATGCTGAGCTGGGGACGCACAGGACTCAGCACACGGCTCTAGGGCCATCAGGTGCGGCTCCTGATTTTGGCTCTGCCACTTACAAGTGCTATGATCTTGGCCAGGTCACTTTCCTTCTCTGTATCTCAATTTTCACAGCCATAAAACAAAGGTAGCCAACTCCCTGCGTCATACAGTCTGTGGGAGACTTAAAGTTGTTAGTACTTACGAATCACAGAAGGCATTATCAAAAAACGCCTGACACACAGAACATTCCCGGTCAACGCTAGTGCTATCATCCAAGGTGTGCCACGTACCAGCCACCAGGCTTCTGGGTACTTTATCTCATTCCATCTCCCAAACAACCCGGCAAGGCAGGAATTACCAGGCCCACATCACAGCGAGGGAAACTGGGCCTCACTGTCCAAGGCCAGCTGCTCTCCCCTGCCCAGCATTCAGATCCAGGCCCTGCCCCTTGCCACCCCGAGTTGCTCTGGCTTTGCTGTAGCAGCCTCCACTGAGGCTTCCCGTGATGGACAGCTAGGAGGAACCAGCTTAAGCTACAAAGCAAACAGAGACGGTAACTCGTTTTGGAAATCAATAAAGGGATGATCAAGTGGCAGAGGAGTTGTTAGCTGCTCATCAGGATGATGTGAGCCGCCGCTGCCTGCATCTGAATTGAGCGCGCCTCGCTGCTTCATCATCATACACGTTCACTTCAGCGTGGTGGTGGGGGGGCTTTCAGAGCGCCGGCATGAATAATATATGACGGCTGACATTCTGGCGGAAGCAGGATCCTTGCCTTCTTCCATCTTCCTTCGGGTAATTCATCATTGTCTGTCTGTCTTTCTTTTCTTTTTTTTTTTTTTAAACTGATGGGAGTAGCCTGTCAGCTCAGCTTGTTCTGAAAACACAGGAGTATAATTCAATAATAAATTTGCTCAGAGGCCAGCTGTCAGGAAGTCGGTGTTTATTTGAAGTCCATTAGATGGTCTCCACTGCTGGCCTCGCAGAGAGCTCTCTGAGGGCTGTCTCAGGCCTGGGGTGGGGCTGGGACGGGGAGCAAACGCACTACCATAGCTACTGTGCCACCAGGGCCAGGATACGACTTCAGACCTGCAGTAGGCGGATACAGATGATATCGCCCCCTCCCTCCTTTCCACTGTTTGTGTCTCTTGCCAGCTCCTGCTCTCCATATCCCTGCAAAGGCCATCCCTCGAGAAGTGCTGTAAGGAGTTCTGATGCCTCGGTGGCGTTCGCGTCACTTGTCCTCTATGTTAGGCCACCTCGCAGCCCTGCTTGAGATGAGATGCTCCTGCCTGGTGTGTGAACAGGGGAGAGCCTGGCTCTTTCTATTCCCTGCCCCCAATCTACCTTCCCAGCCTTTTACTGCCCTGTGCTCTTCCTTCTCCCACAAGCCCCTTGGCTTACCACGCATGATCACATACCCCAGGTATCCTGAGACCATCTGGATTTCAAATGTTACAGCCTGACTCCCAGCTTTCGATTTGGAAAATATTGTCACCACAATTTTGCCCGGCCACGTCCCAATCTCTCCACTCCCGAGTATGCTAGAAAGCCACTCTGTTGCTCATCCTGGCTCCTCAGGAAGCCACAGAGCTTAGCCAGTTGGCCACACAAACATGTGCACACACATGCACATGTGCAGGGATGCACTCACACACATATACACATACACACATGTGCACACATACACACGCACACAAGGACACAGAGACACACACGCACACATGTGCGAAGATGCACTCACACGCATGCACACATACACACATACATATGCAAACACATGTGTACCCTGAGACAACTATCACGGAACACATGTTTTTTTTTTTACAGTCTTGTGCTGATATTTTCCATTCTATTCTTTTTTTTTATTTTTATTTTTATTTTTTTTTGACAGGCAGAGTGGACAGTGAGAGAGAGAGACAGAGAGAAAGGTCTTCCTTTGCCGTTGGTTCACCCTCCAATGGCCGCCGCGGCAGGTGCGCTGCGGCCGGCGCACCGCGCTGATCTGATGGCAGGAGCCAGGAGCCAGGTGCTTTTCCTGGTCTCCCATGGGGTGCAGGGCCCAAACACCTGGGCCATCCTCCACTGCACTCCCTGGCCACAGCAGAGGGCTGGCCTGGAAGAGGGACAACCGGGACAGAATCCGGCGCCCCAACCAGGACTAGAACCCGGTGTGCCGGCGCCGCTAGGCGGAGGATTAGCCTAGTGAGCCGCGGCGCCGGCCCATTCTATTCTACCCCCATTTCATTTGTGTTTACTTCTTAAAGAAACAAGAAAATAATTTTGACCTACTAAAGAGATTTGCTGATACACAGGTGCTGTGGCCTGCAGTTTGCTAGGCAATGTTCTAATGGCCAGCTCTCCTCAATGAAATCCTGTCTCAGGCCAGAGGCCATCTCCTGCCACAGTCTCCATTCATTTGCTTATTCGTCCCTGCACTCATTCCCCATAACATTTCCTGTGGCCTATCTGGAGACTGCCCGGAGCTGTGTGCTGAATGAACAAATCTGGACATGCGGCAGCTCCTGCAGCACTGGCTCAGGGAGAGACACAAGCACATGTCCAGAAGTTTGTGGAAAATGGAATTACATGTAAATTTATTAGGGTGCAACAATTTTTTGAAAGGTATGCAGCTTTCCCCTATTAATAAGTATTTTCCATGAATTTCTAGAAGTTTCTGCATATGCATATTTGACTTTTTTTTTTTTTTTGCAGGAAGACAAACTTGCATTTACATTCCATTTTGATGAACTTCTAGAAGCACCCTCATGTCTGCAGTGGGAGTGCTGGCCCTGCCTGTGAGCCCTCAGAACACTTCACCCATACTTCTCTGTAGGTATTCAGAGAGACTGCCCTAAGGACCCCCTGATTCCTTCTGTCATTGACTGTGGTTGACCCCAGGCCATCCCCGCTACTAGGGAGTATAAGTCCAATGACCAAGAAGGCCTGGGACTCACAAAGAGTCCTCAGAGCAAAGGGGTCAGATGCATACCTTCTTCTTCACACCCAGGGCAGAAGAAGGGCTGGGAAGAGTCACCAAATCTGTGTGTTTGGGACACACAAGCTGGGTCCCTCTCTGAGCCTGCTCCTCATAAGATTTGACCCTGTCTACAGGGCGTGATCCTTTGCCTCCTTTGGGATAAGTACTCTGGTTATCTATCTATCTATCTACCTACCTACCTACCTATCTATCTATCTACCTACCTATCTACCTACCTACCTATCTACCTATGTATGTATGTATGTAACTATGTATGCATGTTTGTGTGTATCAGAGCAACAGAGAGAGGAGGAGAAAGATCTTCCACCTACTGGTTCACTCCCCAAATGGCTGCAAAGGCTAGGGCTGGGCCAGGCCAAAGCCAGGAACTCCATCTGGGTCTCCCACATGAGTGACAGGAGCCTTTGACTGCTTTCCCAGGCACACCAGCAGGGAGCTGGACTAGAATTGAAGCAGCTGCAAGTGTTGGCTTTCCCTGCCATATGCCACAACACCGACCCCATTCTACCTTTCCCGGAAGTCCCTCAGACTCCTTCAGCTTCTTCTCTTTGGGCTCAGCCAACAGCTCCCTGTCCACGTCCACCTACCTGCCGCAGTGGGCTGAATATCTATCAGGCACAGAGGAGCCCAGCTAGACTTCACAACACGCTGTTTCTGAGACCAATACCAGGTCCTCAGATGCATTCTGAAGGTTCAAATGGCGTGGGGGCGGTCCAGCTGTCAGAACTTCTTCCTGCCAGTGGTACCAGTTGGGGTGCGGTACGGTGGCATGAGACGCCCCATGTCACTCTGGGGAGCCACTTACTTCTGCATCCAGGTGTGGGATCAGGCCTCTGTGGGAATGGGTTCCTGGGAAGGCTCTGGGTGCCCAGGACTGCCTTACTCGCTTCCACCCCTGGAGGGCACTCCAGTCAATTCCAAGCCCTGGCCTTGAACTCCTCACCCTCCCCTGCTGCCAGCAGCAGAGGTCCCGGCATGCCCTGGGCCCAGTTTGCAGTTGGGCAACTACAGCATGACGAAGTGACCCACAGAGGCTTGCCTTTCCTGCTGGTCTCAGCAATGTCGTTGGGGCTCTGGGTGACAGCCTGCCTTGTGGAGGTCAAGTGAGACCCCAGACAAACTAAAAACTGTGGTGCAGCATGTGGCGTGCAGGAGGTGATGGGGTGTGGTCTTTCAGTTACACATGGGCACTGAGTCAGGTCTGCCTGCCCATCAGAAATTCTATTCTCTGGACAGGGGCCATTGGAGTCTTCTCTAACAAGGATCCTGGCTGACATCTGGCTGGCAAGAAGGCCGCATTTCCCTTCCTCGAATAATGATGCAACAATCTAAGCCTGGCTACTCTCTGGGTGACTACTGGGCTTCTCTGGAGGGCGGGCCCCTCTCAAGTTCCACTGCCAGTCAAGGAAGTTGGAAGCCATTCTCCCATTATTTTTTTTTTTTAATTTTGGGCCAGTGCTGTGGCACAGTGGGTTAAGCCATGGCCTGCAGTGCTGGCATCCCACACGGATGCCAGTTCAAGTCTCAGCTGCTCCACTTCTATCCAGCTCCCTGCCAATGTGCTTAGGAAAACAGCAGAGGAGGGACCCAAGTACTTGAGCCATCATCTGCTGCCTGTGAGGGTGCACATTAAGAGGAAGCTGGATTGGAAGTTGATAAGATGGGATTTGAACCAGATATGGGATGTAGGTGTTCCAAGCTGTATCACAATTGTTGTGCCAAACATGTACCCCAGATGCTCTTTTCAACATCATCATCATCATCACCATCATCGTCAGGTAATTAGCAAGCATGTTTTTGTGGGTCAGGCACTGGGCTGAGGATTTCATGTATGTTTGGGTCCCATTTAATCATCATGGCAACCCTGTGACAGAGACATTATCACCCCAATCTTACAGAAGAGGACATCAGAGAATTCTCCCAAGGTCACATAGCAAGAAAGTGGGTACAACAGCCTTTCAATCCAGGCTTGGTTGCTCCCAAGGCTTGTGCTATTTCCACCCTGGCACGCAGCTGTTATAAAAGTCACTGTTTACTGACCATCTAATGGGTACCAAGCCCTGGGCTACATGCTTTCGCAAGCTAATCTTTTCAAAGACTTCGATGAAACTGTAATTGCTGTTGCCCATTTATATCTGGTGGCCCTGCACCAAGGTTAAAGCATCCTCCGGAGGTTACCAATCACTAGAGGGAGGTAAAGCCAGGATTGGGACTGTGGGTACTCTCCACCACGCTTTCTCCTAGAAGAGGAAAGAAAGCAATAACTCAAGTATGGTCACTGAGCTCACTTTATCCCAGCTGCACAAAATAAGCACTGTGTTACTGGCCCAGGCCGAGAGAATGGAGAACCAAGTAGGTAGTCTAATGGAAAGAGTGCATCCTCCCGCCGCGAGGCTGGTTAGTCATGCGGAAGGATGTTCCTGGGGATTGCTTCAGGGATCCGTTGTCCTAGCTGTTTCTTCTGCATCTGGAGCAGCAAGAATGGGGGAGGGGGGGCGCAATGATTGTGGCAAGACACTTTTATAATAACCTTTTGGAGGCTCCCATTACCTATTCATCTGTAGAGCAAGTATTCTATTCCAGGCCATGCCCAAAGTATTATTGGTGTGGAGAGATGAACAGTCCCTGCTTTTACAGTGCACTTAATTTAACCGAAAGTGGCCTGTGTATAAACAGTGATCTGGGAGCTGACTTCTCTGCCTGCTTCTGCCACTCATCTGGAATGGGGTTTTCAGCAGGTGAGGTGAGTGAGCTTCCCTGGACTCTGAATGCTGATGCAAAATTAAGAAAACAGCTACTGGACCCATTCTCACCCTCTTTGTACTTGAAAAACTCCATTGAAGAGCAGAATTAAAAGACATGTTTGTTTTGGGATAAACATTTTTGAAATCTATGCATAGTTTTTTTTTTTTTTTGTAATATGCATGTTTCATGAACATTCTGAAGATGCTGTGAGTGTCCTGGATGACTACTAAGTGGTACAATGATTAAAGGACAGCGCTTTCCTGAGGGTCCCGTACGGAGGCTGAAAGGCACGTATGTGACTCACTATGTGAGCAGTAAGCCACTTCCTGCAGCCACGTAGCCAGAAGCGGCACAGCTGGGATCTGAAGCCCAACTTGGCTTGATTTCCAGGCCCCCATCATCCCTGCTGCCAAGCAGTCCCTGTATCCCAGCTCAGGCATGTCAAGTTCTACCCCTGATGGGATCCTCACGGCAAGGAAGACCTAACAGAGCAGCAACACTTGGATTCCCGTGCAGGTCTGACAGCGAGTCACAGTGCTCAACTAGCAGACTGAGCAAGTGACCAGGAGGACACATGGGGAACATGTCCCCACAGGCACTGCTCTGCAGGCATGGTGAGGGCATCCCTTAAGCAGAACAGCCCCCAGGCAGTCAGCAAGCCATAGCCCTAATCAGATCCCAAGATGCGCCCAGTCAAGAAAGGCTGAGCAAGCAACATTTTCCTCTGTAGGAACCTCTGGTTCCATCACGCACGGAGGGAGGCCTTCTGCTTGGCATCCTCATTTACGCTCTGGGAGGGTAAGAGCTGCCCCATGACCCTGTCTTGATTCCCCGTTCTTCCCCACTTACGCATGCTCCTGGAGCAAGTGTTTGTGCACTCACGATTTCAACCACTGCCTGTCTGCTGATGGTTTCCTGAATCAACCACTCTTGACCCTCATCCCTGGGTGAGTTCCAGATGACTTGTTAACTGCACATATGCATTTCCTCCTGGTTGTCCTGCCAAGCACTGTCCCTACCTCACCCTTACCATGCACAACGTGGAGGGCAGCACCTTCCTTCCAAACCTGCTCCTACACTCAGGTCCTCAGCCTGGGGAGGAAAGCACCAGCACTCACCCAGGCATCCAGAAGGAGACCCCTCTCACCAGCATCCCTCACTCCCATCAGTTCCCCAGCTCCGAGGACTTCCCTCTGCCACTCCACTGTCCCCGAGGGGGCGGCTCTCTGGCACAGAGGTCATGACCACAGCAGGTACACAGTCTGTTACTGTTCAATGAACTGGGCTGACATTTACAGAAAGCTCTGTCCACAGGAGGCGCTACTGCACTGGAGACACGGAAAAGACACGAGGATCCTTCCTCTCGGATACCTCATCCAGCTTTGTGTCCCGATGCGGAGCACAGAGGACAGGGGGCTATCTTTGCCTGGTTCCTGCGCCCCTTCATTCCTCTGTGACTTTGTGCCAGCCCTTCCCTAGGCTGGGAACACCTTCTTCACCCCTTGTCGATTTCATTACTTCTCATCTTCAAGACTTGCATCTCCAGTGTGGTCTTCCTCCTGTCCAGGAGTAGCTCCTCTTGGGAGCACGTTCCTGGCCTGTCCCACCGTAAGTGTCCCTTTTCTGTCTCCCGAGTGGACTCTGAGTGGCCAACAGGCAGGCCTGTGTTCTAACTCATCTCTGTGATCTCAGCACAGCCCCTGGTGCAGAGCAGCCCTCAATCAACAACTGCTCTGCGGATGTCACAACTAAAAGATGAAAAGCACAGAGGCCTGTGGCCTGGGACGCCGGCAGACAGCCCCTCGCCCCATCCTGGGCCTAGCCGAGTCTTCTGGATATCAGTGCTGAGGGAGATTGGCATTGAAGCCTTTCAGATTGTCTAGCGACTGCAGGGTCAGGAAAAACTGATGATCCAAGATTCCCCTGGGACCTTTCATTTCTGTCTCTCCGCCTGTCATCCAGCAGGAACAAGGTGATTTCGCTCACAAAAATTCCAAATGCCTTGGCTGGTGGTTTCGTATATGGGGTTACCCAAGGCGACGTCTCTGCTCCCCCTGCTATTCCACCAGGAACCTTCAGTGCCCACCCTCCTGGCCTTCTCCCGCCCCACCCGCCCCAACACGGCCCCAGTGGTGACTCGGTTCTCCCCGGGAGAGCACTGCCTGGGGCTGGGGCCGAGGACTCACCCTCCGTCAAAGGGATTCTCCCCGGGGATGACGTGCGTGCTGTCCTTGCCCACGAGGAACTTGATGCGGTCGTAGAAGGAGTGGAGGTTCTGCTGGGACACAGGGGCCTGTGTCTCCTGGATGATGTCCAGTGGGTCAGGGGAGCCCAGGCACAGGGGGTTGACATGACAGAGGGGCTGCAGGCAGCAGTCAGGGTCCATGCAGTCCAGCAAGCCGTCTGTAGGGGTGACAGAGCATGCGGTTTACATGACTGTGCTGTTAGCCACGGTTTCCAGACGCCTTCATTCATTTCCACTCTCCATCCCATTCACTAAAAACTTCACCATGGGCTGATACAAGCCAAGGCCTGAGCTGGGCACCAAGGAGACCCAGGTGCTTCAGATCTGATCCCAGCTCACCTGTCCAGCAGGAGACAGACAAGTAAGTGTCCAGCGTCTGCCTGAGTTTTCCCCCCGCCCAGAGATAGAAGGAGTAATATTGGAAGCCCAGAGGTGTGACAACACAAGAACATCTGAATGATAACGTCCAATGCTGGGGCTCAGAAGGGGAGAGAAGTGGCTACGAGGAGGCTGCTGGGATGGCTGCTGCAGACCGGGCTGGGCCTGGACGGCCACATCAGGGAGTTGGGCTTTCAACCTCCGGACGCTAGGAGTCGCTGAAAGGTCTCCAGTAGGGGGTGGCTTCATCTGATGGGCAGGACTGAAACTGGAGGAGGCCCTAAGAGGAAGCTGGGGCCAGACAGGAGTGGGAGGGGGGTGCTGCTGAGTTTGCACAGGTGGGAAAATACAGGTTGCTTAGGCTAGAGCAGAACTGTGGAAAGGAAGGGAAGCAGAAGGTTCTGGGAGACGTTTAGGAGGTGGAACTACAAGACCTGGTGACTGGCTGGCTTTGGGGGTGAGGAAGAGGCAGTGCTGGTGAGGGCCCTGTATGCAATTCTCAGCCTCTCCCCCAGCTGCTGTGCTCCTGTGTGGCCCGAGGCACAGTCCCCAGCCCTGCGGCAGCCCGGCTCTGCCTTCTGTGTGTTGCCATTAGCAGGAAACTCCCTTTGTCATATACATAGGTTTCTTCAGCACTCACAAATCATGCTACAGTTCTACCATCTTCCCAAAGTGCTGAGAATGAAATTCTATGAGATAACAGATTTTACAGGCACCCAGTAGAAAAGCTCCAATGGATAAGAAATCCAGGGGGAGAAGGAAAAGCCCCGTGTTACACCTGTGTGCTCTGAGGGCAGAAACCACTCAGATGCAATCCTGCCTGGGTTCCAACTCTGGCTCTACTGCTTGTGAATTCTGGGACTTGGGGCAAACTTTCCACTGCTCTTGGGGCATATATCTCTTCTGGTCATCTCTGTGGTACCCTCAGTATTTACTACAGGAGTTTACTTTATTTTTAGATTAGTTTTAAAAAACACAATTTGTATTATATTTATTTGGAAGGGAGTCGGTGGTGGTGGTGGTGGGGAGAAATATCTCCCATTCACGGGGCCAGGCCAAAGTCAGGAGCTGGGAACTCAACCCAGGCCTCTCACATGGGTAGCAGGGAACTAATGCCTTGAGCCATCACCATTGCCTCAAAGGATGCACATTAGCAGGAAGCTGGAATCAGAAGCAGAGCCAGAACTTGAACCCAGGTGCTTAGTTACATGGGATGTGGGTATCCCAGTATGCAAACGCCTGCTCTAGTGGATGTGTTTAAAACAAGGCTGGTATACAAATGAATGAAACTGGATGAACTGATGAACAAATGGAAGCAGGAGATGAGACCAAATGCCACAAAAGCCAGAAAAACCACAGCTTAATTCAGTCCTAAGCAGTTGGCATGGTGGGCCTGAAGTTCTGGTACTGCCTTAAGAGAGGCCCTGGACAAACTGCTGCTCCCCTCCTCAGTAACATGGGGTAACACTGATATGCCCTTTGCATTTCTGTCTTTATGGAGTTTACAATATAGATGCTACCACCAGAGTACTGACTATGTGCTGGCTAGACTCAGTACCTGGTCCTCCTTACTAGCTGTGTGGCCTGGCAAGCTCCCTGACTGCTCTGAAACCCAGCTTAGCAACAAAATTCCTCTTTTGTTCTCCTCCATTCCTTTCTGGTGCTCAGGAGCTGGTGGCATCCTTGAAGCAAGCACACTGATGGAGCATTAGACGCCCTGGCTCTGAAACTTCCTACTATGCGGTCTTGGGCAAGTTAAACTCTCTAGCCCAAGTTTCCCATGTCTCTTAAAAGGGTTAGGAAGAGTATGTGTCACATGAAGTATTTGTTACATAAACAAAATAGTCTAGCATGTCTTTCAACCTAGCACAGTTAGCTGACACAGAGTCAGTGCTTAGTAAGGGGTAGCTCCCTTCCTGACCCTGACCCTGACCTTGACCCTGAACCTAGAACATGAATCATCAAAACCAAGGCCCATTTATCCTCTTCTGTTCACCGGCCTGCTTTATTCTGAGGTGTGGGCAAATGGGCTCACTTCACCCCACCACTGTTCCAGGTCCCAACCTGGGGCTGCCGGGCCAGCTCCCAGTTGCAACCGTCTGGCAAAGCACCTGTCTCCCCGTGGCCGGCAGGCTCCACAGCATCTTCCTGGGCTGCCCCGGTCAGACACTGCTTACACACGTGATTACAGCCCAGGTGGAGGGTTATTTGCATTCTGCTATTGATGTTCACATGGCAGATTCAGCGGCCACGTCCATTACTGCAGAAATGCCCCATTATTCAATCCCAGCGAGTGGGGACGCTGACCATTAAATCAGCCAGCACAATGGAAGGGCCGTGAAAAGTCATGGCTAATTTGAAATTTTATTAGCTCCTGCTTGCTCTTATTTACCACCGAAGCAGTCCCTGGACACCCGTCTTTCACCTCTTTATAAACACTCTGTGGCACCTGGCAAGAACTACTTCCTGTTGGGGGGCGGGGTGGGGAGAGTTTGCGTTCTAGCCCTGGGAGAAGGCTGGCCAGGAATGACGGACATGTTATTATTAATATCCACATTAAACGATGAGGAGGAGGAGGAGGAGGAGGATCAAGTACAGCATCATGAAGTGCCAGGCACGGTGTTAAATACTTGATAAGAAACGTGTCATTAAATCCTCCCATGCCATGAAAGAGCCACTGTCATCACCTTCACTGCAGAGAGAAGGCGCCAGAGGCACACAGCGCTCAGGACCTGGGGGAAGGCCGCCAGGTCAGTGAGGGGAGACGCTGACTCCAACTGTGACTCAGTTCCACCTGAGGTCTGAAATGGCCCCTGAGGCTGGGAGGCCTCCAGGAACTCCTTCTTGGGTTGGGAGCAGAGCTCTGTGAATCCCACGGAAAACTCGCCTGTTCCACACTCGCTTCCACAGCCCGGCAGCTCCGTCATGCAGCTCTGTCCCTGACGCTGTAATTTCCATTTCCTCTGTCTTCCCTCCCAGACCTGAGCATCAGGGGCTGTGTGATTCGGTCAGTATCCCAGGGCCCAGACCTGGACTGCAACACAGCCTGTACTCCACGGTGCTTTCAGGAACCAAAGAATGACTGATCCAGGCCAGAGCAGCTTCTCAAGACTCGCCAATCTGTCTCTGCACCACGTGTGACAGAGAGAGCTCCCTTGGGGAGTCTCATGACAGAGAGACAAGGATTTTCCGAGGAAGAACATCTAGGCTGACCCAGCATGTGTGCACGCCCCACACAGCAAGTGATACAACACACCAGGGTCTTTTAATTAGGATTCGCGTCTTTCATTAGTTCCGCAAAGTTCTGTCCTGAGTTCTTTGAGTATTCCTCTTTCTCTCTAATACGACTTCAGGAATACGACTAAAAGCTTAAAAGCATCTTCCACTTGTCATGTCTTTGAATTTCTATCTGCTGCATCGTGGTTTACTTCCTCAGCTCTGTATTTCACTTATTTTTCCTTCGTCTGTGTCTGATCTGCTGCTGAATGTGAAGTCCGGGTTGTTAAATTGCCACACTTCACAATTTCTAGATAATCGATTTTGAACTTTGAGAAAACTGCTTGCTTCTTTCTTGATAGCACCTTGCTGCAGCCCCATGGTGGTTCTGCTTCAGTTTATCGGATGTCATTTTAAAACATACTGACTTTAGACTTGGCTTTAGCCAGGTAAGTTTTTGGGAGTGGTGCAACTCTTGGGTGCTGTAGGTGTTGTCTGCAGTGTATGGTCAGTCATTTCTGTGAGTTCTAGGATGCTGATTGACAACTCCAGGGGGTGTGGTTTACTATGGGATCTTGCATAATTGAACTCACCCTTCACAGGGGTTTTCTGGCTACTTCTGCTGTTATTCTAGGGGTACTAGTGGCATAAGGCCACTTTTCAGGTTGATTTCTTAGCCCAGAATTCGAGGACCTCTATTTATTTGCTTGGCAGAAAAAAGAGAGAAAGCAAGAGCCAGTGAGTGAGTCCATCTACTGGCTCATTCTCCAACTGTCTGCAGTAGTTGAGGCTCGGGGGAGGCCAAAGCCAGGAGCTGGGAACTCCATCCAGGTTCCAGTAGGAACCCAATGACTTGAGCCATCACTGCTGCCTCCCAGGGTCTGCATTAGCAGGAATCTGGGGTCAGGAGCTGCAGTTGGGAATCTAACTAGTGTCTTAAGAAGCAAGCTAAATTTCTGGCACACCCCCTTCCGGTTTTTAAGTTTAGATTTTAGTATGTTCTGAGGCATAGGTTCCATGTCTCACAGGGGACCTGTCCACCCCCACTCCCGAGAACCAGGGTATAGGAATGCCTCAGTGACACCCCTGTGGTCCAGCAGGCCCAGGCTTTCAGGCCTGGTCTCCCTCGAGTTGCAGCCTCCTAGGGACCCTGCTTTGTGCAGGGCCCAGCCCCAGTTCTCCACTTCGGTGCACCTTGTCTCCCGATGCTGAATGTACCACAGTTCCTGTGCCCACTGCTCTGGCTTTCAGCTTCATCTTGCTTCTGGAATCCAGGGCACTCTAACCCCCCTTTCTTCTCTGCTAAATTTTTAAAACAAGTCAAAGTGCTTTGTGGTCAGATGGTTTCTGTGATGACCTACTTGGTCATTTTGCTGGAAATAAAAATCCTACCAAGAGCTCTGAGCTTCAGTTCTCTTATCTTTAAAATGAAACCACCAAACTCCTTCACAGGGATGCTGTGAGGACCAGTGTGATCACGGGTGTGAAGCACTTAGCATGATAGACAATTCGTAAGTAAGTGCCTGGTAAGCGGCAGTTACTATTAACTCCTGGCCAGGTACCGCCCATGAACAGATATTTTGGTCACAGACCTGCCACTGGGCCCTACATTGGCGCTTCCCTCTGCACGCATTTCTGGATGCACACTGAACGTGGATAAACATGACCACAGCAACACACATGTACACTGGAGTGGTGGGGACCTCTGGGGACTCGCGTATCTGGATCCTCTGAAATGGAGCTGTGACACAGATGTGCAGTCAGGAGAGATGGGCACTGCGAGTCGTTCATGGCATGCTTTCAGGTTACACCGATTTATGCCAGGCCGAGAATTTGGTCAGCTTCTGCCTTCCTATGTGGACACCTCCAGATCATTTATTTACTCAATATTTGCTTGAGTAGGAAATGACCAATGATTATATTTAAATGAGATACACACGTTTAAAATATGAAGGGTCCCCTGAAATTTTTTTAAAGGCAGTTCACAAGCCCTGATTTTGTGGGAAACCCTCTTTGAGTTTTCAAACATACCCGTGGCTGTCTGAACCAGTGCATGTGGTAGGCCCTCTGACAAGACAGAGTCTTTCTCAGTATCATCTTCTTAGGCACAGGTGACACGTTTGGAAGAAGAGTAAATTCAGAGGTAGATGAGAAATCATCAAGAAATTGTTCTGGGGATTCTCTGGATTGGGCTGGTTGGAAGCATTCGCATTTCAAGTGCTTCATATTTTCGTCGCACACTGCACACTGGTTGGTGGCCTTACGCCCCGTCCAGGCTCGTGTGTAGTCACGAGTCACTTAACAACAAGGGTATGTTTTGAACAATGCATTGTTGAGCAGTTTCACTGTGTGAATACCATAGTGTGAACTTACACGATCTAACACAGCTCTGACTGCACCAGGCCATCAAATCTAAGGGGCCATTGCTGTACACATAGTGCATGGTTGGCGGAAGTGTCATCATGCAATGTATAACTGGATTTGCTATCCTCATGGAGAGACCTCATTTACTGAGCATGAAAAAAAATCAGGAAAATACGGAGGATTTTCCTTCAAATTTTGTAACCCTTAATTTCTTGGGGGGAGGGGAGGAACAATTTTTACCACTAATTTTCCCTTTTTCTCTAATATTGAAAGTTCCCTTCCTCTTATGTGAAAGTCAAAAAGGATGAAGAAATGTCATAAGGCTGCTCAGGCTCCTGAAGGTGGGGGTGGGTGCAGTTGTGGCTCCTCCCCCTGGGGGGTGGCCTCTGATGGGGAGTGGAAGGCGAAGGAAGAAAAGAGACAAGGGGATGGCAGAAATGAAAGCAGAACAGACATGAAAATAAAAGGACCAGCTTTCTGGGGCACTGAGTGAAACATTCCCACGAGGTTCTGTACTCCTGAGCTTGAACTTGAGGGACCCCCGGGCTCAAAGGCTGCAGGTGCACAGAATTCTAGCTTCTGTTTCTGTTGCCATCTCTGCACTCAAGGACAGGGCTGTGCTACTTGCTCTTGTATTGCTTCTTAGCGCCTGCCTGCAGGTGGGTATCAGCTGACCCAAAGAACCAGGGCAGACAGGTGAGGAGGAGGGAAATGTCGTCTGAAAGCCCCGAGACAGGTTTCTTGCTGAGGATTATCATTCTGCCTGTCAGGTCTTGGCACATCCCTCACAGGCCTGCACCACCCCCATTCACACTTACAAAACCAGGATAAGCACCTCCCATCTCAACACACCGACAGCCTCCTGGGTTGCAGAGTAAGTCACATAGAGGAACTGTGGTGTCATTCCCACACCATGGGCTCTTCCCTGGAGTTCTGCAGCCACGTTCAGGGCCATGGGAAGGCAGGGGGTCTTCTGCTGACTGTCACTGCTACTGCAAGTGGCCGGCTGAGACTCTGGTCCCTTGGCTCCCTATGCATCTGACTGGCGGGCACAACCCCACTGTCCACAGCTTTTTACAGCAAGACTTTGGCTATTCTTGCTCCCCAAGCCCTGTCCCTCCCCATGGGGATGGCAATTGGCTTGTCTGCGTATCTCAGATGCACAGCAGAGCGCTCAGTGAGCCACTTACTTGTTGGGCAAATGCACGAATGACTATGCCTCAATGAAACAGCTCAATCAATTTTGGGGGGGCCTGGTGAGGACCACGGGGTGTGATGGAACTCATCTCTCTCCTTAGAAAGGAGCATGGGGCATAAGCCTGTTATGTTCATTCTGTGCCCAGGCCCTGGGCACACAGCACTAACACAGTCACACCTCCAAAGGACTGTGCAGAGGGTCTGACAGGGACAGCAGGGTGCCAGGAAGGGGGCTGGTGGGGCTGTGGAGGCCCAAAGGTGGGACCCAGCTCAGGCTGGGGCAGGGGGCTTCCTGGAAGACAGAGGCTTAGCAGGCAGGATAAGCCCAAAGGAGCCTGGGGGTGTGGGCTGGGGCAGGTTTGGGAACACTATGGCCTGGCAAACTCTTGAGCTCGTGGTTGTTTCCAGGGTTCCTTAAACTGGAGTTCCCACGGACAGTGGACACCAAACCTGTGGTCTATCTGCTGGCTAGACAGCCCATCGGCATCTGCTCACTGACCTCTGCTGTCTGGCCACAGAGCTGTCTGGCGTCAGGCTGTGAGCAGCCCCCAGGGAGGAGTGGGTAGAGGGTGGGATGTGCCTTCTGTTCTGCGTGCATCTGGGAGAAGTTTTTGTCATTTGTTATAATAAATTCTGTGCCTCTCCCCTCCTCCCCGACCCGCAAAGGCTTGCAAAATCTATATCTGCCCCTTGGAATACAAGATTTTTAAAGGTCAATGCTGGTCTTGTCTCTTATCATGAGAAAATGGTTTAGAGAGAGTGTGAAGGGTGACCAATGCTATAGCCACGTGTGAGCTGCCTGTTCCAGCAAAGGGAGACGGGGAGAAGAGAGCAGAGAGCTTCATTCTCAGTTTTCCTGAAATTTCTCCTTCCTAGTCACGTCTTTCTGTTGTCTGAATTGCCACCCATGATGGTTTTTCCTGGGGTCAAGAGCACTAAAGAGATTAGCATACCTTGAAGGGACTTAAAGATCCTTTCTCCAATGAGATCTGGTAGTTTAAGGTCCAGTGGCGTTTGCATCCTGGCTTCCTCTTTTAAAACACAGATTCCTACCTATTTCTGGCTCCCCCACTGATCCACAGCGCAACTGTGTGGAAATCACTTCGGCTTGACGAGCCTTAGTTCCCTTGAATGCAAATGTCTGCCTTGCAAGTTTGCTGTGAGGACCAGAGATCATGCACTCGGAGCGTCCCCCTGGGGAGGGCTGAGGATCACACACAGCCTCTGGCACAGGGCCTGGACCTAGGAGCATCCTCTGAACGAGTGCTATTATTTGCCTCTGTGTACATTTGGATTTTTTTCATTGTAGCAAAGAACATGTAACAGTTTATAGTACACATTTTAATAAAGAAAATAGAAAGGGTCAAGATACTTGATTATAAGAAAAAGTAAAATGTAAAATGATATAGTGGGGCCAGTGCTGTGGCACAGTAGGTTAATCCTCTGCCTGCAGCACTGTCACCCTATAAGGGCACTGGTTGTAGACCCAGCTGCTCCTCTTCCAATCCATCTCTCTGTTATGGCCTGGGAAAGCAGTACAAGATGGCCCAAGTCCTTGGGCCCCTGCACCTGCGTGGGAGACCTGGAAGAAGCTCCTGGCTCCTGGTTTCAGATCAGCCCAGCTCCAGCCATTGCAGCTACTTAGGGAGTGAACCAACGGAAGGAAGACCTTTCTCTCTGTCTCTTCCTTTCACTGTCTGTAACTCTACCTCTCAAATAAATAAAAAAAACTTTTTAAAAAATGATAAAGGGAACATAACTCCAATTTAAAAATAACAGATGAATAGCTATTTCGTAATAAACGCCCTGCTCCTGGAGTTGCAGGCGCAGAGGGGCAGGAGAGAAAACTGCCATTTTCAGGAGATGGAGGAAGTCTTAGAGGAGCTGAGTAACTCCCTCAAGGTCAGAGACCCAGCCAGCAAGGGAGCCGGGATGTCAACGTGGACAATGTGGGCACAGACCTGGTACTTGCAGTCACTGTGTTACATCGCTCCTTGTGCACTTTACATGCATAACGTGCACTCTTCCTAGCAACCTTCCAGGGTGGTCTTAATAGCCCCAGTTTAGAGTCACTTAGCATCTTTGAGCCACAAGTTCACCATCTTTGAAATGGGCGTGAAAGGAACATGTCTCAAATGAGAAGACGCACGTGCCAGCATGTCCTAGGGGGCTTCACAAAGTTAGGGTGGGAACAGGGCACACCCTCGTCCTCAACGAGGGCATGAGGAAGGAGCTCACTGAGTGGGCGAGTCGGGGCCCTGAGTCTGCCCCGTTGGTCCACCTCAGCACTCAGAGCCCAGGGGGAAGCCAGGATGCAGGGGCCTGCACCTGCAGGGGATCGGGGACTGGCAGACACCGGGTCGCTGCCAGGCCAGACTGTGTTTCGCTTTTAAATCTAGACGACAACCAAACGTGAAAACAAAAACAAGCGGCTGAGCTACTCCCAACTCTGCCATATTGTCAAGCATCTTTTTGTTTTTTTCATCTCACAGTTTAGAAACATGGGAACAGGATTCTTAATGGACCTTGAAATTCAAGTTTAAGTTGAGAAAGGTCACTTTACACCCAGCAAATCGGGAAAGAAGAGGTACTTGGCGCTGTCAGATAACTTAAAGAGCCACAGGGGTTGACGATGGAGCAATGGGTCTGAGGCCCCGGGCACCCTGAGCTGCTCCAATGTGGCCAGATTTCACAGATCCTGGCTGTTTCTGATAGCACTCAGCTGGAGCAACTGGACAAAACACTCCCTGAGCTGCTGGCTCCTCATCATAAGGATACAGTTAGGGGATACGAATACCATGACCTCACAGTGCTGGTGGCTGGAGGCACCACTGCTCTGCAGGCTGTAAAGTGACAGACAAGCTGCTGTCACACACGCATGGGCCTTGGGGCACTTCTGAGCCTACTGGAACCTGAGTCAGCACCATGCTACCTTTCTGTGGGGAGGGGCGCTCATGAGAGGAAGGCAGCAGTGCCCCCCATTCACAAGGCCGTGTGCAGGGGCTCTAGAATCTTCAGGGCTACTCCAGGCTGTGTCCCTGACTTCCTGTGTGAGTGCAACGTGGAGGATGTCACACCCTCTCGCTGGATGCAGGGGAGTGGAAGCTGGGAGTTCAAGTCCTGGTTCTCTGATGTACCGTTCAGTCCTGTTGCTCAGCTTTAAACCCCACGAATTCCTTCTTCAGGCTCCTGATTCACGTCAGCCAGCAGCACCGCCCAGCGAGATCTTGAATTATTTATCTGGGCGGATGCTGCATCCCTGTGTTGCGGTTGGAGTAAAGCTCCGTTTCATCAGCCCCCATTACATGCAGCCACTGGATGACAATTTCTTCCAAGTGACAGGGAACTCCTTGGGGAGAAAGACGGGGCCTTCTAACCCCTCAGAAAGGAGCACAGGGCCTCGTACTCGGCAGGGGCCCGGCAAACGTGGGTCCGACTGCACTGAAAATAGCTCAGACCTAAGTGCAGCTCATCCCGTGCTCCCTGCACAGCCCGCCCTGGCTCTCCCTCTGCTGAAACTGTCCCTGCTTGGCCAGGGCCCAGAAGGGTAAAGGGGCCAGGGTGTGGAGACTGCACCCTGTGGCCCCTGGGGATAGTCCGCTGCCTCGAGTGGTCTCCTTTGTGCCACTGACAAGCAGGGCCCTCTGCACCTTTCCCTCCTCTGTACTGAGAGAACCCAACACCAAGGGCCCTCAGCAATCTGGCCTCCCCAGCTGACTGTACTTCCAGGCATCATGACCCATGAGAGATCTTCGGGGCTGGCCCGGAGGCCCCTGGGACAGGATCGCCTCACAGCTCCCAGGATAATGCCCAGACACGGGCACCATCAGTGAGTATCAGTGGATTCCTTGTTCACAGCAATTATTCCATTGCACTACTATTTCCCGCACCTCTCTGTCCGTCTACTCACAAGGGGAGGGATGGTGGCTTATTTATCTCTGAAGTCCCGGGTCCCTGGGGAGGGCTTGAGGATTGTGGACACAGTCAGGGATCATTTGTCCAGTGAGGGGTGAACTCGCATTATGGTGCTAACGTACAGCTTTGCTTGAAACTATGTACGAGCTCGTTTCAGGCCATAACGTGCTCCCAAAAGGCAAGAAGGATACGCTCTCACAAGGGAGGATTTTCTGGTTCTTCTTTCTCCTTCCTTCTGGCTCGTCTCTGGAGCAGCTGGAGGAGGATCTGTTCCCCCCAGGGTCTGAATCGCCCCATTTCCTATCACAAGAAGCTCTTTCTCCTACCGAAGCTGCAGGGGGCAGGGGGCTCTCGTGTGCCCAGGCCCCATGCGGACACCGGTGAGTTCCAGAACTGGGGGGTGTTGGGGGCTGGCTCTGAAATATGGCAAACAGGATACGTCGGTATTGTGTTTCATGTGAGGGAATCAATGAACCTGTTCTATAACCTCTTCTTGTGAGTGTGCCTGGGGGTTGGGGGGAGATGCACTCCTCACATTTCCCAAAGACATTCAGTTCTTTTGCTGTCCAGATGTTCAGCAGCTGTTCGAGGGCTTTGGCCAAGGCCCTGGACCCTTGAGAAGGGAATGACTTCATGGCGTGGTTGCTCTCCCCCTCTCTTGTTTTATATGAAGGTTACTGTTCGTCCTTGGAACCGAGCCCGCGCACAGGCAAGGGGAAAGGGGATGCGGAGGAAGTCAGGCCCATAATTTAGGCTGATGCGTCTTTCCCGTGAAGAGCAAGTATGCTTGCTCTTCGTTTTGCCTGACATCAAGGACACCTGGTACCCATCCCCTCCTTGCCCTGCCTTAGCCCAGGGTGATCTCTGGATTGCTGCTTCTAGGAAGCTCCATCCACTCGTGGTAGCTTCTCGACAAAGATTTTCCTACTCCCCCAACAGCACTGACACAGGCCATTAGCACTTAACTTTGGGTCTTTCTCCCCCATTTGTGTTCCTGGAGCACAGGGACAGGACTCATTTATCTCCGTGCCCCGCACAGGAACTGGTTCCACTAGAGGAATTCTGCATGCATACGGAGCATGAGAATTAACGAACGCCACAGTTTCAGATTGAGTAAAGGATGTGCGCAGGAAGAGGACAAGGCCTCCAGCCTCTGCCTGGCTACCAAGGCTTATGCCCATAAGCTCCACGGAGGGCCCAGACCTGGGTGCATCAGACCCACCCGCTGGAGTCAGGCGGCAGGCAGAAGGATTGAATGAAGGCTGGCTCCGGCAAAAAGCAGTGGTCCTAAGTAGCTTTTTTCTGGGCTGCTAGAGCCAACCCGAGGCAAATGAGGGAAAGAATCAGAACAGCCCCTACTTGGCCTTTGAATTCTTAGGGTGCTTTGAGAGTTCAGAATCACTCTAAGTAGAAGATTATCAAAGACAGAGACGCCGAATTTCTGGCCAGCTGATTTCTCACTCTGTGTAGCACACTAGAGGGTCCCTTGGTATACATGTAAGGCAGCTGTATAAACACACACAGACTGGGCCAAGTGCGGGGTGATGATTAGAAAGGACTGGTTAACGGTTCTGATTTTCTTCCTATCTCTACCTTTTTATTCTCTCAATAACCTCCCGAGACTGTTAGAATCAGGAAGCATCATTCTGTCTTCCAGGTGGAAAAACAGAGCCCACTGTGGCTGCATTTGTCCAAATGTAGACAACAGAAAAATGAAGGCTGTCACTATGGCTACTGTAGGGACTCCAGGGATCCTCATGGTCCGATCGCCTCACGTTATAAACAGGGAGAGTGAGGCCCAGAGACATCAAATAGCTTGCCTAATGAAACACAGAGATCTATGTAAAAACTGGAATTAGAACCCAGGCCTATAGACGCTCAGCTAACGAACTTTCCATAAGACAAGCTCTCCTTGGACTCTGTCTACCACTTGAAAAAAATCCAAAGTAGAGGCAAATTCTATTAGAAACTCACAGTGAGAGAGTGGGTGGGGGCGAAGGTGTCCCGTGCTGAACTTGGTCAGGGTTACCACCCGAGTCGGAGAAGAACCCTTGATGGAAGGCAACGTAGGCTCCCTCCCCGGGAGCAGCAGCCCTGGCAGCCTCTGTGATGCGGAACCAGGTGACTGCTTCCCATCCGTCCCCAGCACGGGGCAAATCTAACTCTGCCAGGCAGCTCGTTCCGCTGCTCAACTGGCTGAAAAGCCCCTCCACATGCCTTCTCCTCTCTACCGGCTGCGGGGCCACAACAGATTTCATTTACATTAGTTCATTTTCATGAATTAGAGTGAAACAACTAGCAATGTGCACTCATGCCTTAGGCCACGTGTTTGCTTTTTCTTCTTGCCCTGCAGGCCCCAAATGAACAGCTGGTAGCCTGTTAACGAAGCAACGCCCCCCACCCTCCTCCATCTTCCACCCTCTGGAGCCCAAGGGTGCCAGAGCCCTACCTCCATCGTTGTCTTTGCTGTCACCACAGGCGGTTTCCATGGAAGTGTCACAGCCAGCTCCTCTCCAGCCTAGCTGACAGACGCAGTGCCATCCATTCAGGTCCAAGGTACATCTGCCGTTACCATTGCACAGCCCAGGGCAGCCCTCTGCAAGACAAAGTACACGGAGTCCAGGGCTGCTCGCGCCCGGCCAGCTGCGGCCTCACGCGTCCACACTCTTTGTGCCAGCTCATCCATCAGCATGGGGACGCCCACAGCCACCCGGTGAGGCGAGTCTCAGCAGGAACTGCCACTTTACAGACATGGCAATCGAGCCTCAGAGAGGGGAAAGGACTTGCTAAGGCGGCACAGTCGGAGGTGCAAACCCACAACCCCTTCTTCACTGGCCAGAGCTGGAGTCAGTGGACGTAGGCCCATCAAAGCTTTTCAGCCTGACCCTTGCTCCTTGCTCACTCTTCTGTTTCTCTCCTGTCTCTGGCAGCTTTTTGGAACCAAGGAAACATCTGTTTATTCTTCCTGTCCCTTGGCACTTTTAGGCCTCACTCCCAGGGGCTGGACTCTTTCCAACTTTTGTTCCTTGGTCCACTAGATTGGACGTTAGCCTTTTCATTTATTTTGTCCTTTTTGATTTCCAACTTGTCTTTGCCCTGAGGAAGACAGCTTGGTTCTTTTTCTTACCACCTTGTCTACAAATACACTTGGAAGAAGTGTGTACCCACAGGGACCCTGGTAACTGTCGTGAAAGAGACAGGGCTGTTCGAGAGTGCAAAGGCAGGTCAGGCTGGGCCACCCGGCTTTCCCTTGTTCCTCCTGCATCTCTGCTGTCTGTCATTTCTGCAATACCTCCTGCAATACCTCCTGCCCAGCCAGGGCAGAGCTGAGTAAGACCCAGTTCCTACCCTGAAGGGGCACGCAGTCTAGCCAAGGGGACACACTGGTCTATGCCCACGGCCTCACTGGCAGGTGTTCTAAAGACTATGCACAAACTCCCTGGAGATGATGCAGGTAACACTTAAGCTCTGCACTGCTTCTGCTTTGGCTGTGTTTTAAGGTGGGGGGAGTTGTCCTTAGTGTTGAAAGAGATTTATAGGTTTTTGATGACCGCCTTTTCAAACCCCTTGAGTTTGTGGCTCAGCAATCTCTCAGAGTAAGTTACAGGGTTCATTTCATCCCTTACTCTTTGCCACTTGGCTTCCCTCCAGTCCTCGTTTGAACAAACCTGTCAACCCCCTTCTCTGAGGGGCTGTGGGAACCACCACTGGTATACCTTCCATTCCCTCCCTGCCCCTGCTACTTCTCAGGGGAAGGGAGGGATGCGACAACACTGTCAGCTAAAAAGTTCAATATGTTCTACTACCACGAGCAGCAAACTGTCACAGATACGGCTACAAACTAAATTTTCTGCCATCAATAACAAAAATTGACCCATTTCTCTTAAGTGGGAGAACAAATGTGAAAGAAACCATCCAATGCTAGACAGGGCCCAAGGTAGTCACTCACTAAGTGGCTGATCAATCACAATCTAAAACTTTACTGTTTCAAGGACTTTTGATACTTGACTGTAATTCCATAGGGAAAGAAAAGAACATGTCCATTTCCACATGAGATGTTCAATATAGCAACCAATCAATCCATCTGGCCACTGGGTTTTCAATCCAAAGGAAGCAATGTTTATCCAGAGTGCAGACCAAGCCTAGGAGGGATTCCTCCAGTAGGTGAGAAGCAAAGTGGACCCTGCAGTCTTGGCACAGTGGAAGGCTCCTGGGAAAGACGGGCACCCACCAGCATGCCTGCCCCAAAAGTGATCAAGAAAGGAACTGCCCACTTAGGCTTCAGGAGTGAGGCTGTGACATGCAGGTGGCTCCCCAGGCATTCTGAAGGCCAACATCAGCCACCCTCGGGGTCTAAACTATCACAGCTTCCTCCAATCCCCCATTAGTCTCATTTAAAGTTTTAGCCATCTGGCTCGGACTTGCTTTCAACTAAGCCTCCTTTGTATTTGGAATTAGTCTTGGAGAAAGTAGGGTCCAATCTTTAATCCTGGCAGCAAACTGTCTTCTTTTGGTCTAAGATGCACAGCCCCTGGTAAGATGAAGAGAACAGGTTTTGACTGAGAGCACAAGCTTGGGAACGAGCTCAAAGGCTGGCTCTACTGCTCGGTGGCTGGATGAGTCAGCTGCATTATTTAATTCCTTTGAGCCCAGTTTTGTTACGTAGACAATAGGGGAATGGGAGGTCAAATTAACATAGTATATGCACAATGCACAAAACTGGTTTCCAGTTCAAATATAGTAGCTGAATTTTCTATGTATTTTCATCTTCTCTCTACTATGGATGAAAGGCATATAATATCATAAATTGTACCCAAAGTCTCAGACAGGGCTCAAGGAAAGGCAGATAAGAAACTGGGGCAGTTACCTAGATCACAGCCGGCAAACTTGTTCTATAAAGGTCCAGATTGTGCATAGATTATTGTGAGCTAAGGCGGTCTCTGTGGCAGGGACTCAACTCTGCCACTGCAGCACAAAAGCAGCTCACACGATTTGTATGGCTGTGTTCCAATAAAACTTTATTTATAAAAACAGACTGTGATTTTTCTAATGTCTGCATTAGATGCTTTAGGACAGCGATGGCAATGCCAACTGCCATACCCTGAGGGACCCTACGGCCGGCCACTGGGTTGGTATTTTACATGGATTATTTCTCAAGTAAGTAGCTCTTTGTTAAAATGTTCAGGTTCTGATTTTCAGGGCTCTTCCAATTTCACACTATTTAATCCTAAATTCTTAATCAGAGCCACATGAGGTAATAAGAGAAGAGACTCTGGAGCTGAATGGATCTGAGTTCAAATCCTGACACCACCATTTTATTTACTCCTGTGAAGCCTGGCAAAGCATTTAACTCCAAGCTTCAGTTTTTCCATCTGTAAAATGGAGATAATGTCTCAATTTAAGAAGTCGCTGAGAGGATGAAATGAGATGACATATATTCCAACTGTTCATCACAATAAGTGTCATAAGTGGGCACTCAACAATTGGCGGCTGTGATTAATAATACCAGGTTTCTTTCTTTTAATTTTGCACCATTTAAGAAAATAACCAATTGCTAGGCCAAACTGTGTCAGTGTTTGGGTCAGAAGCTCTGGTCCTCATAGCCATAAGCCTTGCCACAGAGAGCTGGGTGACCCAGTGGCGTGGTCCCGTGGCTCAGCAATGCAGGGCGCTGGGTGGCAGTGACATGTCAGGGCGTGGGTCTCAGCCAGGCCTAACACCCCATGCTTCCCTCGCTGTCCCAAGTACACTTATATGATTGACTTTGCCATTAGTTTAATGTTTTACTCCATTAGAAATGCAAACTCTTTCTGGGCAATTTGGGGCCTAATCCCCAGCCTGCATGTAGCAAGCATGCAATGTATGTGTGTAACATCGGTGCCGAAATGAATCGATGAGTGAATGAGACAGAGAGTAAGTCGCGGTGCCTCCCGCCTGCCTGCCTCATTTATAAAACGAGGCTTTGGATGAGATGGTCATTAAGTCCTTCCAGCATGACTGACCCAATATAGAGATGGCTACAACAACCACAGGTTGGACGATTCTATCCTTAAGGTCCAAAACTTTACTCGCTCAGCACTTACTGGATGGCAGGCTCTGTCATAATTCTGGGGTGCCCAGGATTACATTCTATTACCATACCCTGCTTTGTTCCAGGAGGGACTTCAAATGAGTCTAATAATCATCTCAAACAACGCTTCTCAGGCGAGCTTTGTGAATCCCTCCTATGAGGCCTCCGAGAGAAGCTTCTGCAGGGCAGTCAGTCTGAAGACCCTGCATCCTGTGTTTTTATCTTAAAGGGGCCCACTGCATGTTAACATACTAAAGGCCCTAAGAGGCCCTGGAATAACATAACTTGCCAATTTGACCTCAGAATTCTTTCTCTCTCCTATAACCCTTGTAATCTGTTGCTCCGTGAGGCGCCCTTTGGGATGCCCTGCTCCTGTGAGCACCTCTGGGCACAGGGTACCCAGTGCACAGGGCCACCTGAAGGAGCAGGTGTCCTGGGCAGAGTAAGCGCACCATGTGGGATCACAGGGACACTTGATCCACAGTTTCTCCAAAGTGACCCAGATAAACCCTGAGGATCTGCACGGTCCTACTGGTTTCAGAGGGACTGTGGGTGGAATGAAGTTCGCTCCCATCAGCCATTTGCTTCTGGGGCGATCACATCCCCAGGAGGCAGCAAGAAGAGCTTCGTGTAGGGACATCTTTCTTAAAGCAACACGCTCCATCCTGGCCCGCTGCTGAAGCTCATTCATTCCACAAACCCTGAACCTCATTAATGGGTCAGAGAGCCCAGGTGACAATCCCCTCTGGAAGGACTCACACCAGGCACATGCGAGAGCCAAACCAAGGTGATTTTGAGGTGTAGAGAAGGGCTCAACTGTTCTAAGAAATGATGCCCTTTCACTGACGAGGGACTGCGTTACCTTCAGTGCTTTGCTGAAGCCTGCAAAGAAGCCCCTGTTGCTGAGAGCATCAGGTGTGACGAGAAGGCTTTGGGGAGCCTTGCAGGTCTTTGCCTATTTGGCATTGATCTTCTAGTTAAGTGGTGAGGGGACCCCACAATACACCTGCCATGTACCCAACACCCCCTTTCTTGATGTTTCGCTTTCGAGTGCTGTTGTACCTTTTCAAAGGTACAACAAAGACAGGGTCACCAGTATCTCTTCCCTAGGTGACAGCAACAGTTTGCTAATCGGCTTCCTTGTCCCCAATACTTCTGGTTGTTATTCTCCAATACTGCCAGCCTGATCCTGGTAAGTCATTGTGCTTCAAGACACCTTCAGTGCTTCCCTTATACTTGCATGCTAAATTCAGCAATCTACAAGAGCCTTGCCTGAACTGGCAGGGGGGCTCCTTGCTAAGTGGCCCCTGGGCTTCCTCTCTCATAACCATCATGTCGTGGGAATGGTTTAATGGCTTCCTTGCTAGACTGCAGGCACTCCCAGAGCACGGATCATTTCTGTTGGCAATTAAGGAGTTGAATGTATTTGTTGAATCAATATTGTTTATTTAGTCTCCACCAATGCAAGTGGAAAGCAAAGAACAAAAGGTGACTTGTCTTTGAACTGTGAAACACGTACTCTCCTCTAACAAGTCCCGAGCTTGTAAGGTGCAAGTCTCTGCATTCTGTTTTTAGACTATCAGCCAGATGCGGGCTGCGTTCACACCTAGATTTTGCCAAGAAACATTTGTCTTTTAGCTAAAGTAAGTAATGATTCACTGACCTGATGCAACTAAGGGCCTGGTGTTGATATTCTCTGAACTAAAGATTGGTACAGGTGGTTTGAGAGAAAATCTGGGCTGCCTCCCAGGGAGGAGGCCAGGAAATCAGAAGTCCTGGCTAGAAGTGTGACCCAAGGCGAGCCACTCAACATCTCCAACTTCAACTTCCTTCAGTTTCCATCAGAGGATTCTAGTTTTATCTGAACACTTAAAAAAAATTCACAGGACTCCCAGAGGACCCAGGGGTGTGAAAAAAGTTCACATGGTAGGGAAAAAATTCCATCAACTAGACAGCGGTATTATGAAATGTAGCCCACCCTGAAGATCGCTCCGCGGAATCTTGTTTCTTATCTACCTGAGGGATCCTAGTGATGCCTCTGACACAGTTGGCCAAGTGTCCCAGCTGAAAAGAATCCAGTCTATTATGTGTCCCGAAATGCCTGTCCACAGTCTTTAAAGAGAGGTTGCCATCTAGTATTAAAAGCCAATTTAGCCTTTTCCTTTACCATAGCAAACATTCACCTGGCTGGTGAAGTTCTCCAAACTAAGGTTGAGGCTGTGAGTAGGAAAAGGAGGGTCAAACAGTGCGACGCACGTTCACCGAGCCTCGTGTCTGCCCACGCTCTGGGCACTTCAGGGCCATGTTTTTATTCCATCCACACAGTGATCCTGTTCTCATCCTCATTTTATAGATACAGACTACAGACACAGGGTGACCTGCCCAAGGTCACACAGTTCACCAAGGATTGGAGGTGGGATTTGAACCCGGGCATTCTGACTCCAGGGTGTATGTCCCTCATCACCAAGCACACGTTTTGTAACAGGTGCTGTTAGCATCTGAGGATAAGAAGATGAGTATGAGATCTTGTTTCTCCTCAGGAATATCTGACATTTCTCCACGTCTGACCCCTCTGAGACTCATTCTTAGGGCAACAGGGCCTGTTTGGAAAACTAGCCATTGTCTCATCAATGTAACCATTTAAAAGGGAAGGGATGACTTTCTCTTTAGGGGATATTCGTCAAAGGTAAAACTTACCAAGGTCAGGCCTTCTCTGAAAAAGAAAACAAACAGGATTGTCCACTCTCTGAAGCCAGGGGTCTGTTTCTCCCCTGGTCTCCAGAGCCTGGCACCTGCACCTAGTACACAGTGCGTGCTCCAGAGATGGCTGCTGGATGGATGAACACAGCAGTAATACAGTGGAGTCCTCGGCATTCCTTAGCTTGCTCTGGGGTCTCTTCCTCTCTCAGGACACCCACCTGGGTTCCCAGCATCTTAATTCTGATGGACCACAGGCCAAATGAGAGGGGCTGGGTGACATGAGATGGGGTGGAAGGGGTGCAGGGGAGAGATGGACAACAGCACAATGGTAATGCTATGGACAGATCTGAGCAACCTGAGGGCAGGATGATACTCTAGGTATATCGACCACCTGGGGACCCAAAACTGGCTGCCTTGGCCAGTGAATGCTGTGATGTAGCTAGGGGATGTGCTAGCATCTAGACTTCATGCTCTTGGGGTGTATATGCACTGCTATACACACATTTCTTTTATGTGCACACACAAACACACACACACAGACAACAGGAAAATAGAGGAAGGAAGACCATACCTTTAACTACCCTATCCAGATAGTGAGCTTGGGAGATAAAAGACAGGACGTTTATGGTAGGACCAAGGAAGTGTGGCCTCTCCTTCCACAGAGGCATGCTGGGCACTAAGGAGATGGAGGGGAGGCACTCCGCACTGGGGGCAGGCCACTGTCATGGTGGGGAAGGGAGGACCAGAGACAGGACAACACGGGAAAGGCAGGAGAGCAAGCACATTCTCCAGGAAGGGCCAAACGGGGCTTCAAGTCACTGTGCGATCAGGCAGTCGGAAACATGACCAAGTAAACAAGACGACACATGGGCACGGAAACCAGGAGCAAGGAGGATGGGAAGCTGCAGAAGTGGCCGCGTTCCTGCTCCGTCAGCTTTGTCCAGCTGTATGGAAAACTAGAACGTGCCCCTTTGTCTCCCCAGGGCAGCATCCCGACCTCCCCTGCACCGCCGGGGCAGCAGCAGCGCCAAGAACAAGTGAACCTGGTCTGCCACTCCCAAGAAGCTGGAATTTAGAAATACACAACACTGGAATCCTCTCTGATGTGCCCTAGGGAAGTGCGTTGGGCGTCGCTATCTGTCTGCCTTTCGAATGTTCCACGTGCACCCGTGCTCACATCTACTCAGGTGCAGGATGCTCGGGGTGCTACGTAGAATGCAGCCCCGCTCTGTGTGAGGGGCAGGGCAACGGATGTCATTGCGAAGAGCAGGAAAAAGAGAAGAAAACCTGACCACTCCTCAGGGCTGAGGAACTCAAAAGACAGAGGCACGCTTTGCTTTCTGACTCATTTGGCAATGCAAGTCGCTGCTTGTTTGTCAGGACGGGTCCTTCGAAGGCTGCTCTGAAGCAGCCCCCACTGTGTGGCTACGGGGGTGCCTGGTTGTGTGCCGAGAGCAAGGCAGCCTCTTCATTCCCAGCCCAAACTGGGGCCACCACTTGCCCTTCCCCACTGTGTTTGAGGCGGCTCCCTTTCCCTGTGGCTCTAGACCTCTCTCTAGTGTGTTCTCACAAAGGCCAGACAGGACCTGATGCTCTGCGCCCAGGCTGTACCTCATCCTCAGCTCTGTTTCATCCAGTGGTACGGCCTGATCTGGAAGCCCTGGGGTTCCATAGACGGTACGAACATTCTTGCTCTCTTCATCAAAAAATATGAATTTTATATTTGCAGTCCTCTGGGGAGGACGGTGCCATGGCTGTCCATCAATGTGTATTTGCCTCAAAAGACTGGTGGGTGAGAGGCTGGCTTCTTAGTTCAGGTGTCCATCTGGTCTCTGTTTCAAGGCAAAATATGCTCCTGGAGGCTGCACACCCAAGTGGAAAATCGGGAAGAGGAGATTGTAACGGGACCTGCCTGTTCCCTTCATTCTCAGAGATGCTGGGGATCCAGGAGATAGCAGGATATGAGACGGGAGCACGCAGGAGAGTGGCTTATTAAGCAGGAATGAAGAAATAATGTGTGGAATGCCAAACACAGAAAGCTACAGGGATCAACAGCCTACGAAATACCTCCGGCTTACGGGAAAGACTGTCTGTCTCAATCCTTGGTTCATCTGTTCCTTTAGTCTTGGTCAAACTTGTTCAAACTTACTGCAAAGTGGTCTACTGTGTCTTTGACTTCCTCTCTCAGGCTATGGCATCAAAGAGCAGGAAGACAGACCTCCTGGAGCAGGGAGTTTTCTTAGCTTTCAGATCTGCTGAGTTTTGGGGGGAGGGTCTTGACCGGACGTTCTTAGGATAACTCTGAACCCAGCTACAGGGGAGGTAGAATGAGCCTAGACTGGTCTTCTGGGCGTGGTCAGGCTGGATGAGATACCAAGATTGGGATTCAAATGGCCTTACCGCTGCAGCGGAGTGTGTGCGTGTGTGTGCACGTGTGTGTATGCGTGTGTGTGTGTGTGTGTGTTGGGGGAGGGCTGTCCTCTGATGATGAAACCTATCCTGATTGTCTCCAAAATTAATGGTAGCATCATGGCTCTGTGGTTAATGAAGATTACATCCACTCTGTAGGATATTCTCCTCAAACCCAAGGGCTGGCGTCAGAGGCCTCTTTCTCTTGTAATGCCATTTAATTTTCAGAAACCATACAGGAATAAAGAGCTCTATTAAATGCAAATATGTTTCAATACCTTTAAAATGCTTATTCATTTTTGCAGACTGCAGGAAGGTGGAGAAGCCATTAGAAGTGACTGGGGCAGGTTGCGATCAACACTGTGTGTTTCTGGAAGCCAAGTGTGGACATTCCAAACTTCAAGTCCTGACCCCACAACGCAAAAGGGATTCCTTTGCCACAAAGAGACCTCAAGCCACAGTGTGAATCCAGAAACTGGTTATCAACCAAGTCCAGGATCTTCTCGGAAACACAGCTGCCTTGTCTGTTACTGAAAGTGGAAGTGATGACCCGGTCTTTGAAGGCCAATGCCATTCATTTATAAAAGGCATATGCCGATGTCATACAGCTGTTACTTTTACTGTCCGAAGATCTTGTCACATATGTTCTCTGTTAAGTGCAACCTTTTAAAAATCAGCGATTTTCAAGTACCAACATTAGTAAAGATGATGTAAAATCCATGATGTTGCAGGATGGAACGTGGATCTAACACTTCACAAAATTCCTTAATCTTTCTCCAGGACTTCAGGATGAAGAGAGTAACAGTAAAGTCATCTTGCCTCTCAGGCCACACTAGCTCTTTTTTTGTTTTGTTTTACAGATTTATTTATTTGAGAGGCAGAGTTACAGACATAGAGAGGGAGAGACAGAGAAAAAGGTCTTCCATCTGCTGGTTCACTCCACAGATGGCTGCAATGGCTGGAGCTGTGCCGATCCAAAGTGAGGAGCTTCCTTCATGTGTCCCACATGGGTGCAGGGGTCCAAGGACTTGGGCCATCTTCCACTGCTATCCTAGGCTATAGCAGAGAGCTATATGAGAAGAAGAGCACCTGGGACTCAAACCAGCACCCATATGGGCTGCTGGTGCCCAGATGGGAAGCCAGTGCCACAGGTGGAGGCTTAGCCTACTACACTACAGTGCCGGCCCCTACACTAACTCTTTCGACATTCCATAAATGTTTCTTATGCTCCTACTATATGAGGGCTCATCAAGAAATTCATGGTAAGTGAGTACCATGAGGACAACTATGTGTGGACTTCAATATACTTTTTAAACCCAAATGAAATTATCTTTTACTTTTCTGAGAAACTGTGAAGTCCTCTCATGTTCCTGTGACGGTGCAAGAAGTGGAAGACAATGGCAGCACCTAGTTATTGAGGGTGCAGACTCCGAGCCTTTGGCATGGAGTTGATCTGCGAGGTCATAGTCCTCTTTGGTGCTTCTGTGACCAACCAACATGAAAACATCTTTCCTTGAGGTTTCCAAAAAGCTTCTCTTAGCATAACCTCAAGCAGCATCATGGGCCTCCTGTCAAAGGTGACAGAGACTACAGCAAGGAGTTCACGGCAACTCTCGCGGTTGCAT